>NC_080671.1:42961211-43109628 GCF_030247195.1 Topomyia yanbarensis | reverse complement strand
ATTATCCACATCTAGTTGCCTGGCTTACAAGTTTTTTGGTTCAATACAATTGTATTAAGTTGAGTAATGCGGACAAGTTTTTCATTAAAATGTCTAGAAAAAATCGTTCCGAATCAACAATAAAACAGCGATCGTCATCAATTGTACAATGAAATTGATCCGCAAATGGAAGGGCGTTTATTTAAAGCTGAGTTGACTATGCCGATGTGTGGAGTAAAAACATTTAAATGAATTATCATTGCACATGTTTGATATACACTTTAATTTTACCGTGTACTATTACTAAATTGACGAGGTAGGCAAGAACGCATCGTTCTGTATACAGTGACGATCCGATTAGTTAACCCCAAAAGACCACCAACAATATTTTTGAATAGCATAAGAACTTTCGGGAAATGAAGGAAGTTTTTTTTAATCAATTCGTTTATTTGTTAAGGCACGGTTGCTTTAGCTTAAAGGTGCCAAATTTTGTTTGCTTTGCATTGAAATATTTTTTAAACAGACAACATGTTCGATATCGTGATAACCGTTGCCCCAAGCACAGATACTGCTATTGATAGTTTTTTTGTAATTAAGCTAAGCTAAGCTAAGTGTGATGTTTGTGCTGTAGGTCCCGTGTTTGTTGGCTCACTCGACAGAGATATTTTGTGACGCCTTGAATTCGCATCAAACCATCGTAAGTATACGGTTTAAGGGGAAGAGGACACTTCTGAGAACGATAAGAAAAATAAAAGGGGCAGTTAAATCTGTATATTGATGGTGTTTAGGAAGGTGTATACGAGGGACATATAGAGGAGATCGTGGCTTGCCAGTACATCTCTAACCGGGACGTTGCATGATCTACCTTGGGTCAGAAGGGAATCCAATAGTTGAGATCTGGCAGTACTAGGCGCATGCCCAGACAATATGTTCGATATCGTGATAACCGTTGCCCCAAGCACAGATACTGCTATTCGCGAGCCCAATACGTCGGAGGTAAGCGTCTAATGGGTAGCGATTGGACATGAGCCGAGACATCACATGAAATCCCGACCCACATCCATTCCTCTGAACCAAGGTTTCGTTGATACTTTCGGGATGATAGAATGTAGCCACAGTAGACCTCTCCACATTTTGAAAAAGTTTTGAAATATACATGGGTCAGCTCAAATTTTTGTTCTAGGTGTGAATTTATGAACTTTCGCCAAAAATGGCTTAATTTGGACATGATTTAGAGGTATCTGCAATCAAAAATCGTGTTTTTCTATGTTTCCATAGGAAGATCACTTACACTCTGATTTGATAGGTCCTACATGCCCACATATAATCAAAGGTTGCTCCTTCCACATATCTTAACATGTTTTAACAGGTGAACCTAGCACTAATCGTAATAGAAAATTTATTAACTGAATTTTTATATAGAAAAGAATACCAAAACCAAGAAATAATACTACCGTTTTTCTATATGAAAATCAAGTTAACAAATTGTCTATTGCGATTAGAGCTATGTTCATCTGTTAAAACATGTTAAGATATGTGCAAAGAACAACCTTTGATGATATGTGGGCATGTAGGACCTATCAAATCTGAGTGTAAGTACTATGCTATATTTCACCCTAAGGCGAATACACAACAGTTCTTAAATTCACACCTAGACCAAAAATTTGAGCTGACCCATGTATATTTCAAAACTTTTTCAAAATGTGGAGAGGTCTAAGCCACAGTCCCAACTCCCCATTGCTCCAAGATGTCTGCAAACTTTCTAGCGTCAATAGATATTGAAACATTCATGGCAGCAGATTGTTCTTTCGTAGATGTTACCTTCTAAAGGGCCCGCTTTAACTTTTAGTCCGCTTCTCTATTACCTAGGATGGAGCAATGCGAGGGAACCCAAACTAAGGTAATGTTCTACGATCTTACAGACAAATCACGCTCCCATATTTTCCCCAGACAATATGGAATGTGCTTTCTAGGTTTCATCAAACGGAGATCTATTTATTTCATTCAACTTCAATATTATAACCGTACGCTCGCACCTTACGCTTAACTCCACTCATTAGGTTCTGTACAATATCTGGCTGCAGCTTCTTCTGTACGGAAACCCACTTCTTCTTCATGTCTTTCTCAGATTTGACCTCCTTGGGATGCTTCCGTAGTACCTTCTTCATAATTGCCCAGTATTTTTGATAGTCTTTCGCTTCGGCTCGTTGGGGGAGGGGGTCCTTGGGTACGAAAGTGACCTCGTTAGCTTATTACCGCTCCAGGACAACATTTGAATAGAAGCTAGATCCGGCCAGAAGATCGCCCTCGTGTTGCTTCAACAGAGGAAGCAGACGCTTCTGTAGACACTCCTTGAGGTAGATCTTCCCGTTTATAGTCCATGTAGTCATGAATTCCGTTTGCCACATCAGCAGATCGCTTGCCCAATCATGTATTTATTTGCAAACTTATTTTGCCGTTAATTCTCGATTTGGAGCCTTCTGTACTTTATATGTATGTTGTCCCTCCCGGTACTTGACTCTTTTAACGAAAAACTTGGACAGCTTCAAATTTTTTGCTCCCGTACTCCATCACCGACTATATCGTTGTTTGTACAACCTGATCAGGTCTCCTGGGTGGGCACCCCACCATGTGCCGGGTATTGTAGGGAGAAAGTTGATCCTTTGTTGGCACTTCTGTTTCAGATACCTAATGTGACTTCCCCAGGTACCTTTAGAGTTGAACCAGACCCTGAAAAGTTTAAACCTGAGCAATACCCATTAATTGAAGCTGTAGTTGCGGTGGTTCACGCTTCCTTGAAAATACGAATAGCTCAGTTTTCTCCGTGGAGAATTCGATACCCAGCTGGAGAGTTGTAGAGAAGAGGGCTAATACATGAATCCTGAGGAAGACCCATGTAGTTAATTCGTGATGTCGATCGATCACCATGCGAAAAATGCATGTGTTTTTCAGACAAAAAGTTTAGTAAAATGTTGTTTATAGTCGGTGAAAGACTATGTTGGTGCAGTTTCTCCGAAAGAATTTCGATAGAAACTGAATCAAAAGCGTCCTTAATATCCAAGAAAACTGATGCCATTTGCTCGTGGCTAACATAGGCCATTTGAATTTCTGTTGAGAGCAATGTAATATAATCGTTCGTCCCTTTGCCTTTGCGGAAACCATATTGTGTATCTGACAATAAGTCAGATTCTTCAACAAGTTGATTTTAACTCTGTTTGACTCTATTCCTTTTTGTTATATGATAAGAGAGCAAGTGAGAGCACCACTATCGAAAAAGGTGTTTGGTTCGTCCTATCGTGAGAGGACGCGACGCAGTAGATCCTCTGTTCCGGGGCAGAATCTGGACAAACCTTCCTTTGAATATCCAACGGTTTGAATATTCCACACTCTCGTTACTGCTGTTTCGGTTTCGCACTCGCCGGGTCGTAGCCCAAAAAGTACTCATCGATGTTTCCCTCGTTAGTCCGTCAACGAAACGGCGCCAGTAATTCCGTTTCTTAGGTTTCATCTTCAGTCACGTGTCTAACTTCGCATACTGTCGATTACTAGCGAGTAACCCGTCATTCCGGGAGGTTTTATACGTGGCGGCCTTTTCCGCATATGATTAGCAATTGAGTCATTGGCACTATCCATGTATGTCAGGAAATGTGTTTCCAAAAATTCGAAGTTCTTTTTTCCTAAGCGTGCTTCAGAAACATTTTACAAAGACGGCAGACACACCCCACTTTTCCAAGCCGCATATGCAGAACCTTGTTATGGGGATTCCAGTTTCTGTTGCCTGCAACAACAAGCGAGCAGAATTATGGCGGATCATTTCTTGAAGGAAATATTTCAACCCGCTATACATTTTCTAAGCTGGGTTTGTCGGGTTGAAGATAATATACTGCCACAGAGAACAGACATATAAGCTAGAAGAATTTTTTTACAGAAAATCGGTGTAAACATTTGAATAAAAATACGTTACAAATCACGATCGCATTCAATTTCGCATACTTGAATAACCATTGTATCAAAGCTTACACGGAAGGTTCGAATACTGATTGCTGGAGGCCTGCTGGCTGATCGTATCACCGGCTGGCGGCAAGTTGCTACTTGCTGCTGACATTATATTTGACTTTAGCAATTTTTCAAGCGATTAGCCTGCAACGTAGCGTTGAATCTTATTTCTTGAGCGTTTTTTTGCAAAACAAGATATCTGCAATGAGTTACTCTCTTTGTTTACTTTCTCTTCTGTTAATAATTCGGTCACTTTAACATTTATTCCTCAACTCTTTGCATAATATGCTAGTTAAAACCACCGTCTTTCGATCTGTACTGTAAAATAAGTGAAAAGTGTTATAGTGACGCCGTAAAAATCGAAAGAGAAAGTAAACAAAGAGAGTAACTCATTGCAGATATGACGTTTTGAAAAAACGCTCAAGATTTATCACCAACCCTGTTGTGTACAGAACGAAATGACAGCGTTATCAGTTAATTTGCAGCAGTTATAGCGAAACTAATACCTGCTACTTCCACCCCGGATCGAAGAAGTTGGACATCGTTTGGTACTTTGTGCCCTCTGGATATAGTCTATATGCGAGGCCGTAAAGTGCAACAGATGCTAAAAAGAAGATTGAGAGGATGGTGGTCTCTTCGCTCGTAACCTTGGGCCGGAAGGTTTGAGCAATAGGCTAAACGTTGAAGAAGTACCTGGACAAAATGGACATTGTTCTGCGAAAGCGCCAGCGGAGGCCGGCCGTGCCATAGCAGCATGAAATCACCCGGAAGGAGCGACTGAAGTTGCTGGTGAAGGACGACTTCGTGGTCATAATAGACCGCCAACCCTTCCACCATCCTAAAGTGTGACCGATAGAAAATTGTTGGGCGAACCTCAAACGGGGGATCTAGTTAAATAATTTCGTGGACAAACGGAGAAGCTTCTGATCGCCAAGGTCACGAGAGAATTGAAGAATATCCATCTTTTTATCGACCAAAGTTAAGCTTCCGACCAACTACCGCCTGGGTGTCGCAGCATTTTTGTAGAAGGTTTTGTGATAGTAGGATTTGAGGGCAATTTATTTCAATAAATTTTCTTTTGTAGTTTTTTCATCGCCATCCGAAATTTATTATTTTTTTAAGTATACGCCAATGGATAACAGTTTTGACATTTTAGTTCTTCGAATGTACAGTGGCTTATTTTTCTGAGTGTATTGGTAAAGCCGTTTAATAACAATTCCTGTTATCCGAAAATTTTCAAGCAAAGATTTTTTGAAAATTTCAAGCTGTTTTTTTGTATAACCCTTTGAAAAAACTAAACAATCAAAAAAAGTCATAGAGGCATCCAACACATTTTCAAAGTCCTTACCTGGATTTTCTAGAAAGTGAAAATCTCATGCTAACGGCATAAGTGATCCTACCGCATGCTTTCCCACGAAAGTATTCCAAATTCAAATTTGTACGTGCCATGTTCCCAGAGTCAACTTGTCGATTTCCCTTCATTTCAGTGAACACAAAGCAAATCACAATAAACAGAAAAAACGGAATCTCGTCAGCCAGCATCCCTCACGTCCCGGTCCCGAATTATTAGCTTCTCGTTGACCCACGCTTATCACGTCCTGGCTGGGGCAACATCACGAAACTCGTACATGTACGGTTTAGCAGCCACATTTCGGACTGACAACGGTGGAGAATCGTTTCGCGTCGGTTTTGGGCGTGCAGTCACGTGAAGGGCACACAGAGTGCATGATATGTCAGCGGCATATTGGGGTAAAAAGTTCACAACATAGGTTGTCGCTGCCGGCTGCGAAAGGATCAAATCAAATAAACATTCCTGCCTCGTTTGGAAAAGATTTTTTCTTCTTTTGTGTTAAATTGAACGGAGGCGACCTTTGGATCGAACCGAAGGCAAATTGAATCTATGTTGTGTCCTCTACGGGAGTAAAAAAATGGTGGGAAACTGTGTCGAAGATGGGGATGTACGTGACCGAGATTGTAATGGAAGCATTATCAACTCGGTTTGCTGGTTCAGAGGTATTTTCGGCGTATCAATGCGTCTTTTCTTCGGATAGATGATAGCGTTGAGGGACATGACAGGGTCAGAACGAATGACGTACACCTGGAACGAAATTTGCATGAGTTCATGTTAATTTGGGCAGTTCGATCTACTGAAAGGGTGCAAAATAACACTAAAATCATCATTAAGGTCATTCGTTGTCCTACATTCAAAGTGAAAGTCTCAAGTGTAAATAAATCTGCAGTTATCGACTTCTCTCATGAGGTATATGTACAACTGAACTGATAAATCACCCGTGTTCCGAAAGCAAACTTGAACTGGGCAGTATTAGACCGCAGCACACATGTTGCGCTGGGCTTTCTGATCCGTGAAACCGCGAAAAGACGCATGAGGCTAATAAATGCAATAAATTACCTTCCAATGGGTAAGTACTAGGGTGGGGCATTGTTGAATGGTAAATGTAAACTTGGCCTTATTAGGTAGGGTAAATCTTTTTTGGTTCCATTTGGGGGTAAAAAAAACCTTCAAGATAGGGGGTCAATTGATTACTATTTTTTCAAAAGATCATAATTTAACCTGTAGTGTACAATCTAATGTGTGGATGCATAGTTCTAGAAATGCTCAAGGACATTGCCGATGAGTGATTGTTGTTAAAATTGTTGTTCTTGTAACTAAAATGTTATGGCTATTCAATGATCAATGACTTGAATTGCAATGACTTAAATTTTTGACAACACTGTTGATTTACTAACAGAAGTCTAATTTCAAACCAAAAAAACTTCGGATTGCTTTTTTTAATTTTTAATTTGGTATGTATCGATGAATTATTCAAGAGCAGGTGGAGCTAAAGTTTGAAATGGAAATAGCTTTTATGTTTCTCATCTCGTTCAGTGTTAGCAGAAGATTTATCTGCCCTCTAATTCGCACCAGCCAACTTTGAACAGGGTATAACCTTGAAAAGCTATGATGTCTAGAAGCAAAAGCTTTTTATAAGAATTTCACAAATTTCATTGGTAATGCGACTTGACAGGCCACAACAATGTTGCTCCACCCTAGTGAGTACTAATCTAATCTTCGTGGCGAGCATATGAATGGCAGCCAGTTCGTCTTCAATCAAAGTGGGGATGTGCCCCTTTTCCTGCCGTTTCACCGCTTCCAAGAAAAATATTCAAAACTTTTGCCCGAAGAAACAGCCGCTGTTCACATCATTTCACCAGGCGTCACGTGATGTCACGTTGGTGGATGCTGCGGCTGGAAGTGAGTTTACCATTAGAGAATAATTTATGGCTTTCATAACGTAAGTAAATGTGTCGAGGCGTGAATAGTGTCGTATCGCATGCGCGTATGCGTGGGTTAGGTATGTTTCTACGTACGTACAGAACTGAAATCCGTCCAGCCGTGGATAGGATTCTCTTTCTTTTGCTATGCTTCTGGAGCCTCATCTAATCGCTTAATAGTAGTGGGGCTGTTGGCTGAGGTGTCGTGATGAATGGATCACCAGCGCGTTATTTGTGGAACGAAGAAATGCAAACGGGGGCATTATGAGTTTTCCTTTGAATTTGTGGTTTACAGTACATAAGCAGGATGGGTGTTGTTTACAGCAATACATTATGCACTGGTAAAGTGATATGCTTGTCTGTGGTGGGCAAACATGTGATACTGTGTTGTCTTTTTTGTGGAAGAACAACTATGCAATCACTCCGAGAGTCGACTTCTTGATCGTAGTATCATTCTATGCAACCGTGAAACCTAATTTGTGTCAGCATATGTATATAAAAGAGTGGTCGCATAGAGTTCTTGTTCAAGGCCAAGTAGAATTGCATAAAATTTTAGTCCAGATCGGGTTTACAGCTCAGGAGAAATGATATTCAAACAAGTAAAAGAATTCATCTAGTGACTAGTTTTTTACTTATTCTAACAACATTCAATTATCGAGAAATTAAAAGATTTACATGGTGGGGGACGAGCATGGAGTAATTGGAAAATCGATTGCCTTGTACGCAGCTCACATGGGTTCGATTCCCAGCCCCGCACATACGGTTAGAAATTTTTCTAAAGAGATTTTTCTAACCCGAAAAGGGGCGAGTTACCATAAGTTTAAAACCTCTATAATAAAAAAAAGTTTTACATTTAATGCAAACAATATATAAGATTAATGCAAACTTTGAAAGCTTTTTCCGAGAATCGGAGGGCACTCATATACCAATCGACTCCACTTTACAAATTGGGACAAAGTCTGTATGTGTGCGTGCGTTTTGCCTTTCTCATATAAAGAAAGGCTATGCAATCACTGTAAAAATCGACTTTTTAACCGAGGCCCGGAGGGCCGAGTATCATACACCATTCGATTCAGTTCGTCGAGATCGGCAAATGTCTGTGTGTGTGTATGTATGTGTGTGTGTATGTGTGTGTGTGTGTGTGTGTATGTGTGTGTGTGTCATTTAAACTCACACAATTTTCTCAGAGATGGCTGAACCGATTTTCGCAAACTTAGTTTCATCTGAAAGGTATAACGCTCCCATAAGCTGCTATTGAATTTTTAGTTGATCCGACTTCCGGTTCCGGAGTTACGGGTTGAAGAGTGCGGTCACACAGCAAATTCCCATATAAACTGGTACCACCATAATGTTCAAATGATGTAAAACATATTAAAATTGATGTAACATTACTCTAGTTTGCGGGTCTGGATCACTAATGATCAATCAAAGCAGCTTTGACCACATTGGCCACCTATGACGGTTCATGACGCCCTCGGGGAACCCGCCAAGTTCCTAAGCTAATATCACACCCATTCCACAACGAATTCTCTACCGATTTTTACGAACTTAATTTCAAATGAAAGATACAGTAATGCCATTGACTGCTGCTGAATTTCATTCGGTTCTGACTCTTGCTTCCGGAGTTACAGGGGTACACTGGAATTTCCCATATAAATCGGTACAATCGTAATACCTCAGAGGCTAAAAACTAAACCCCCATTCCCTACACGTTCAAACGCATTCCACCAACCTTTGCAAATTATAATCACATGAAGATAACATTGAACTCATGCTTATTAAGCTAATTAAATATTATTCTTTTGCCTTTCTTATATAGAAAGGTTATGCAATTGCTCCAAAAACCGACTTTCTAACCGAGGCCCGGAGGGCCGAGTCTCATATAACATTCGACTCAGTTCGCCGAGATCGCAAAATATCTGTGTGTATGTATGTGCGTATGTATGTGTGTATGTGTATGTGTGTATGTATGTGTGTGTATGTGCGGATTTGTTAACAAAATGTCCACATCGGTTACTCGGAGATGGCTGAACCGATCTTTACAAACTAAGATTCAAATGAAAGGTATAATATTCCCATAGGTTGCTATTGAATTTCATTTTCAACCGACATCTTGTTCCGAATTACGAGTTGAAGAGTATGGTTACAAAACAAAATTTGTTGATTTTTCCAAATCAGTTTCTCGGAATTTTCTGAACCGATTTTGACAAACTTAATTTTAAATGAAAGGTCCATCAGCTGCTGTTGAATTTTGTGTGGATCCGAGTTCTGGTCCTGAATTACAGGGTGATACGTACGATCACGCAGCAAATCCCGATTCTAACGAATTCTGCGATGAATGTAAAAAGGTGATTTTTTTCCAAAATGTAA
This sequence comes from Topomyia yanbarensis, assembly GCF_030247195.1. Taxonomy (NCBI): domain Eukaryota; kingdom Metazoa; phylum Arthropoda; class Insecta; order Diptera; family Culicidae; genus Topomyia; species Topomyia yanbarensis. Next base: position 43,100,010 of record NC_080671.1, on the reverse strand, counting down.
ACACAACTGTTGAATTTGTAGATCTAGGTCCCCAACAGTCATTCAAAGTCTCTTTGGCCACACTGGCCACCATCGACGGATCCGGAAGCATCCAAAGTCAGAATAACGGTTATATTGGTTTCTCGAAAATGGCTAGATTTGCTCAACTTAGTCTCAAATGAAAGGTGTTGCGTCCCCAGAAACTGATATTAAATTCCATCTCCATCCGACTTCCAGCACCGGAGTTACGGGTTGTGGAGGTCGATCACATAGAAAACTCCGATTCAAACCGATACCGCGATGAATGCAAAAAGGTGCTCTTATATATACTTACCAAGTGTAATAAGAATGAAAGACATTTCCATAAAGTTATATTGTACGAACCAGCTATTAAATCATAGTTTGGAGAAATGAGAAAGGCACAATTGCACCTCTAGGTGGATTAAAACAGGTTTTTTATACTTAGGATTAAAAGGATACAAAAGCCTGGCCTGTAGTGTATTGACACTTTGTGGGATGACCACTAAAAACACTCTTTTTTTCGCCCTTTTCGCGCTTGGAACTACATCAATGCGATTTCTTGAGCCATTTAGCTCCACGTTTTTTCGAGATCTATTCGAATATTATCCGGGGGAAAACTAACCTACTTCGACTGAGAGTTTTCCGGCGGTGGAATTTCTCTTGATACCGATGTCTGTTTCGTGAGCCAATTAACTGTCAGCCAATTAGAATCTGCACTACTGTGAATTACTAGATGGTGAATGTACCATAATACCGATGCTTGTATTCGTAAATCATTTAGCTCCCCGCTGCGTCCCGATATACTCGATCTAGTCCCCGGCGATGAATGGCCCAGCAAGTAGGTGTTGAGGTCCACCCAGCAATTTCAGTTCACTGGCGCCCCAACGACCCACTGCTAGCTATTCAACGCGATCTACTCCTCGGTGGTGGATCAAGCCTGCTCTCTAACTACTCGGTAGGGTGTCGAGGTCGGTCCGGCGATTCCGGTGAAATCTGGCGGTGCTACGTTGCGCACTACTCAACTGATCTTCGGCGTGGACTCAGTCTACACCGACGGAGAGTTCCCCTGTGGTGAAATTTCTCCCGAAATCCAATTTGTGGTTTCACGGTGGATTTCAAGCCGATGGCGCCACTTTGTTGATCCCTTCGCCACTTCCTCTGCAGCTTTGAGAGTATACTCGTAACCAATCTGTAGGCAGCATTCCAGATATGCTCGTCGTGGCACATCTCTTCGACGATGTTGTCAACGATATTGAAGTTCGGATGATACGCAGCCAGGCATACCCCCTCGAACTTCTTCGAAGGGGGCATACGGCATTCTGTGTCAATTGGAAACTGTGTCAATTGGAAACTTGCTGCCACTTAGCCAACGAGTCCGCTCGGACCAGTCTCCTTGCATTGCGTGCATTTCTCCGCTGGTAAGGGCATGCGGCAGCACTATCTGAAGGACAATATGTGTACTAGAACACAAAGAACTACCATTTTCGACTTTTGACCAGGTTTTCAGGGAAATCGTTGCTCGTTTGGTATGCGAGCAACAAATGATTCAAACAGAAATGCGGCTCCTTTATTTATAACCTCTCGTATTTAATTGAGCCACTTAGGTGCTTTCTATTGACGGCTTTGCCAGAAAAATCTGCTTCATGAATGGTAATTTCACCCTTTTTCGTGAACTATACAATTTTACCAATTTTCAGAAGACTACTTTTATTGCACAGATATTAAATTGTTACCAATATTCAAGTTAAGCGTTTCTGAATCGGCTGGTATATGATAGATTAAAATCCATCTTGTAATAGCGGAGTTTTAAGTGTGCAAACCTTACATAGTTTCGATACATAGAAGATATATTAGATATTAGAATGACTCCTAGCCCCAGATAGTGGAGTAAGACATTTTATATGCCAAAATAAAAATTGGTGCATTGAAATACACTTGTATAATATCTATTAAAGAAAATTGGTGTTAGCTTTTCCTATACTCCCAAACGGTTCTTTTTTATAAAGCGCATGGTTTGTGGCCCCAAAATACCATTGTATTCATGAATAAAGACTGCACTGACAATCATGATGTAGTATACCTTTGACAGCTTGTCGACACTTTTTCAGTGTTAAAAAGATGTATCGTCGAAACGATCACCATTTTTATTTATTATTGTTATTATGAAGCCAAGCACTCCCTCGCGACAAATGTCTTTCAACAAGCTACGTTCTGAGCAGACCACGAAACTTCAATAATATATTTTAATTTATCAAACGATGAGCATATCTTTCTTTTTCCCGTATCTATGTTAAAAGAAAGCCGCATTTATACCCGCTATGACAGCGGGAGTCCCCAACATTTGAGAAGTTTTATAATCAGACACGTGTCATATGCAGCAATTTCGAAACATCCGCGTCGCTCCGCGCATGATCTGCCGTCACTCAACTGGTTCTGAATTCGTTCTTTCCAACCAACTGTCATAACAACAGGGTCTTTTAAAGTGCGATGAAGGCGGAGAGAGAGGGAAGCCAACACAACATCTGATGGTCGAAACGAAAGTGACACAATGAAGATAGATGTACCGGGAGACCGGTTGACAGGCTGACGAGAATGGCGGAAGCGCAACGATTCGCTCCAATTTGTCTGCAAGACAGGTTCGGTTTGATGTTTTGTAATATGGATGTTTTCCTGTCTGCTTTTGTTGTAGTTATTATTTTTGTCGTATTACGAGCAATTTAGCGTGACATAGATTGGTTAGAATTAGCATGTTGTCAATAACACGAGACAATCATCATTAATGAGATTTGAGGCTAAGACATGATACTAAAGTTTTTCGACAGAGTACCACAATTTACATGAATATTGTGTATAATTTGCATATTGTTCACACCACAAATTAACAAAAGTCAAAATCAAATCCACGGCTAAAAATAATTTATAGCACCATTACATAGGGAAGCGACAACGATTGGCCTACATTCTTCCTCCCTCGGCAGGTAGGCAGAAGTCACGGACAGAATTAACTGCCACCGCAAAAGTGTGATGAGAAGCACCCTTTGCCATAAAAATTAAAACAAATCGAGTGTAATCTGAATTTAATGCAAATTTCCGCCGTCACAAGCACACCTATAAAAGCTACCGTTTATCTTCCGAAATGATTGTTTTCTTCTGATCTTTGTCTGCTGCGTCTTCGTTTCACAAGATTTGTTCTGTCATCCGGTCATCTGTGAGAATGGCTCTGCTGCTGCCTCACTCAACCTCGAGCGTATTGGCTTCACAGTTCAGATAGGAAGTGGGTATGGTAATGATAATGGCTCTGCTGGACGACGACTGAGTAAGCCACCTCGACCGTCCTGCAAAAGGGACGATGATTATGTTGTTGATGGTCGCGTAAAAGTAATAGCTTCACGAACGGCGAATAAGACGGAGTGATGTTTATAGTTTCGTATTCTAATTTTGCTGTCGGTTTAGGTTCATTTTTATTGGTACCCAAGAAGGTCAAATTAATCGTTCTTGATTGATTTTTCTTCCGTAAATCTGAGGTTGGTATTGTGATTTTTTTCACCATCGAAGTTTTCTGGTGACCAATCCGGTCTGTTAGATACTGATGGGACGAAGTCGAAACGAAAATCCATGACTTTCTAAAGTTATAGGAATTCATGCAAGCAAAACAAGCAAAGTCATGGCGCTATAATCCTTTTGCGGGAGTTGCGCCTTCTGTTTTGATACACTTAGCAACCGATTCTTGACGTACAGGACAACTGCAGTGCTAGTACTAACATCCTACTAACACTGAGCATCCTTTCTGGGTGTGCTCGAAAATATGTCGACTTGCATATTTCCTTGCTTTGATGAAGGCTATGCTTTTTCTAATAATTTAAAATACTGCTTTCATCTGCAAACTTGGGTAGAAGATTACCTTTTGGATAGTTGAATGAATAAACTCTGCCGCCAGACAGTGATTGTAATTGCATTTTTTTCTGTTGGGTTCAATGTTTTGATCTATTGTGGATTGTAAGCATAAAATATTTCAACCATATACATCTTAAATTTTATATTTTTTAGCATATTTGTGTCTTCGACAAAGTTATTCAGGAGGTCAAAACCTACGAGACGACATTATTGTATTTCAATTTCCTGATTTGTTAGCAAGCATTTTTTCCTTCATTTCTGAAGCAATGTTGTCCAGGAGACCAAAATCTACTAGGAGGTTTACGTGATTATGGATTCTGCCACTTTACAGCGCCAGTGAACATGTCATTTTTTCAAACGTACTATATCTCAAGTTTCTGATTTTTTAAAAGTTTTATTTCTTCGGCAAAGTTGCTTACGGGTAGTTTGTCGCATAGTTCGAAATTCTATCACTAAAAGACCCAGTGTGAATACTACTTCTTAGAGGTCTTGCCAGGTCGGTGTCATGGACAGAGCCTCTCAAGAGAGTTAAACCAACGAAGTGATTAATTGAATAATTCGGGGTTCTGCAACCTTGCGGCACCAGTAAGCATATTATTTGTTCAACCTACTGCAACCTACTCTATATAAAGTTCTTGAGTTTTTAGCAGGCTGGTGTCTCGGACAATAGTTCAGGATTCTAGTAAACATGCACCTTTGTTATTAATGGCCCGCAAAATTGCGACTAATATGAAGTAAGATCACCATCGTGCGTGGTTGAGTGTTGCATAAATGTTCCACAAGAATTCTACGACTTCCAAATCTACATTTCTTTGTGTGCATGTTCCAAAATCATAAATACACATAATTTTATGAACATTGCATCTTAACAAATTTACTCAGTTTAGCAGAATAAGATAAAAGGACGTTATCTGACAATTTAGTGAACTTATTTTCGGAATATCGCTGAATTATTCTCCCACTCAGTGACATTCACCATTCTCGGATTTGGTTCGAAGAAAAAAGAGGCAACCTTCTAAAGAGTGAGTGAGTTGAGATAGAGTAGTCGAAAAAATGGTATGTCTACTAGCACCTGCAAGTGCAAGAATCCCACACTATTCGACATATCACTTTGCATATTTTGATCTCGTGAGCAACTTTGCCGAAAACACCATCCTGCTGAAAAATCAGGAAATTAAGCTGACTTCCCATGACATGTTTGTACCTCAGTACAAAAATTCGTGCACGCATTCAAACTCAAACATGCTTCGTCTCGATGTACAGGTTCGCCTCGAACATCGAATGCAAGCAAACGATGTGCAAACTTTAGTTCAAATATCCGTGTACATACACCGGGTGCGTACACGAGAACGATTCGCACAAGGCAAACAGAGTCAGCCCTAGTGAGAAAGAAAAAACTGGTGCCACGTACTTGTGTGTACGCAAACCTTGTACGTACATGGGGTTCGGTTGTGCAGTCAAACATGTGCGCGTGTTTTGGTACGAAATAGTGTGTTCGTGTTCGTACGTAAAATGTGGGTTTAATGTGAGCACAGGACCAAAAAAAATTTCGATCTTGAAATAGAGTAAGTTTAAAAAATAACATGCTCTCTGGCGCTACCTAGCACAGCCCAGAGCAGCCTAGCGGCAGAACCATTTGATGTTTCACAGGCTAGCTCTTGATTTTCTGAACAAGTTTGTCTGCAACACGATCTAAATTACGAGATATGTTGGAAAAAATGTTTTATCGCTATTTATTGACACGGTTCACAAGCACCAACTTGTGAAAAGCGGTAACATTCCGTTTTGGATTTAGCGTCTATTTGGCTGACAAGTCGGTCTACCAGATACTGATGAGACGGAGTCGATATGCAAACTCATGATTTACTGTGTTGCTTTTTCTATCGCATAACAAAAAAGATAGAGTTTTGTCCTGTGATACCACCACTTTAAGCCTCTTTTAATCCCCCTAGTGCTTCGATTGTGTCTTTCTCATTTATCTAAACTATTATACATTAGCTGGTTATTAGAAAAGAAAAGCTTGTATCGACTAAATCGAATGGCAGCTATAAGTCCAGCGAATAACCTTTCAAATGATATCAGTTTGATCCCAATCGGAATCTTAACTAAAAAGATATATTCATTTGAAAAACTTAGGTTTGAAAATAGTTTTCCTCAGAATTCATCATCTATTTCACCTTTGAAGTTCTGTAAAAAACCGAACTCTCGTCCTCGGGACTTAATATTTTGAGAAGACTCTATTCAACCTGTTAAGAATCAGAGAAAAATGTTGAATCATGAAAAATCTAAAACAAAATTTTGAGGTTTTGTCCGGCTAGGCGACACTGTGCGACGGTCCAGCGAGGGTTGGATAGCGTGCTGACTCAGCGTACGCAATGGAGCCAAAAGCTTCCGCATATGCAGAGAAGCCCACGGGCTCAAGGACAGCTGGGAGCTAATGACAGTAACACTAATTCTTTCCGAACTCCATCGCAGCAGAGATGGGCATTAAGTTGGCAACGCCATCAACAAGCAGTTTCAAATCAGTTAAAAAATCCTGCGAAGGTGGCTATGAAGGGTTGCGAGTCTCTGAATCGATTCACGTCCCAGCGGACTCCAATGGAAAACTGGTCATTGTGAACGTCAACGGACAGGACACGGACCACGTATTGGACGGCGACTTTTTGCTGACAGGCGAACTGTTCTGCTCCCTGAGTAAGGAATGATGACACCGACTGGATTAACAACACGGATAAATATCTATTTAAAGAATCGATTATGTAATGAATCAGTTATTAGAAAAGCGGATTAGTTAAAGAATTTATTTTTTGAAATGTCGATTATTTGAAGAATTGATTTTTTGAAGAATTTTCTGAGTGCTACTTTAAAAGTATTTAATATATTTTTTCCTCATATTATTCCATAGTGCCATGTTAAAAACTTGAAGCGAAGTGAGCCGGGGTCTAAATTGTGCTTTGAGATTTTAATTTTTTTTTGCAATGCCCGATTGATCAAGGACAACTTCGATCTCTCCAGACCGGAAAAAAATTCTATTTCATTAAGTGCTGTGTACTGTGTTCTTTCAATTACAGTTTGCCCGGAAAATTTTGAGAGTTGGCTAATACGCCCTAATCACATGATTTATTTAATCTTTAGTAAAAGGCGAAAGATTTATCCATAATCATATGATTGTACAGAATTTTTATTCTTTTTGGCACGCGAAACGAGAGATTAGCCATCCACACAATTGTCATATCATGATAACTAGTCTCTGAATATGAATCTGATTTTAAATTACACATCGGAAACTTTTGTTATGTTAGAGCAATGCGACAGCTTTGGAGAACTATCAATACCATATCAACTTTTGAATAGGGCGAATAAGATTTGTAAACAAACTTTTGTTTTGCTGATTTCTCTTAATTTGTTATAATTTCAATACAGAAGACATTTGAAATTGATTCTACCAAGGGTAAAGATGTTGACTCATGTGTATCCTTCATGAAATTCAACTCGACAACGGAATAATGAGCGAAATAAGTTTGTTTACAAAAATTTCATTAGCCCTTTTGAAGAATTGATATTGAATATATGTATTTTCAAGATAAATTCGTTTTTATATACGTATTTATGCGCGTTTCTTGTATATCCTGATAGGATGATTAAAGAATGATTTTTGTCGATTGCGTCGCCTTGAAGACATAAGTTGTGTATTTTAAGGGCAATATGTAGCAGTTACATCATTCTATGAAGCATATGCAGTGTGGGTTTAGGCAAGCGTTATTAAGATAAGACATAAACGTCAGTAGAGTATTTTGTTTATTTATTTTCTTTTTTCCAACCAGAACATATACAGTCTAAAGATAACCAAACTTTCCCAAACGACCTCCGTCAAGTCATCATAAATCTTTCTTAATACTTGGAATCACCCATCCAATAGAAGAGAAGGTAGCATTGTCACATGTTTCGAAGTTTTAGTACCTATCCATCCGTCATGCCAGTGCCATTGTGGGTTTCCCCTGTCTCGTAATGTGACAGACATCGTTCCAAGAAACTGACCGCTAGTCACCACACCACCAACTCACTAGTTACCAAAATTTCCCCTTCAATTTCGAGGAAACACATTGTTGTGTTGTGTGTATCATGTATTCGAAAATAAAAGTTGTGATCACGTATCATTGAAACAAACGTTTTACAGTGAATCGAGCCACCCACTAGCGCCATTTCGTGACAAATGAAAATTCTAATCACGTGCCGTTCAGTGTGTTGTTGACAAATCTAAATTGCTTTCACAGGAGAATTTCGAAAATCTTGGGTGGTTTATCACCATGGTTTAAAAGTGTGAAAGCTATGTAACCCTGGATTGCGAGAGTGCGTAAAATTCACGGTCAATGAACCAAAAACCGTATAGTCAGTGAACGAATGAAGAAGCCAAGATCAATAGAGAAGTCATAATGATAGAAATTTATACCATCAAAGTCAGCCGCGCTGGCGACGATGGCGTCGGCGGTGGCGGCGGCAGCAGCAGCAGCTTGTTTGTGGAACTGAAAGCGGAGGTAATTTTTCATAGGGATTTCGTAAAAAATATGCCGCCTCTCCCGATGGTGCTGGAGTGTATGTTTGTCTACCGGAAGTCGATAAAAACGGTGTTTACACTGGGAACCGGCAGCACCTATAGCTAAACCGGTCGGTGTTCAATTCTTTTGTGTCCTATCCCAACGTTAGAATGCCGGGCCATTAGAAAATAGATGTGTCAAATACAAATGAGTGTCATTTGTTTGCTCTTTCACATGTCTGACGGATACGGACATGTCTTTGCTATACAATGAACAATGAAAAATAGTTCCGCGAGTTGCTCACACTTTTGCATGGTCATGTCATATGATGTGAAGCGTGAAATATGACTTCTTTGTTCCAACAAATTTCGTGTTGGTGAATTCGACAAGAATCGAAGATCTTGATTAATAATGGTAACTTTATTAATGGCAATGGAGATAAAAATATACCGGCCTATATTTTCACAGGGGGCCTTGTTCTATATTTTAAATGGTATATTCGAGTGTTGATATATGACTGTTAAATCTTTTCTTGGTTCTGCTAATATGACCAGTGGAATCATAATCTGCTTTATAAAATAATAGAAGATAAATAATAAAACAAGACAGAATAAGTGTGTGATTTACAGGTATACTCTTAATTATTGTTCGAGAGTTGATCTGAAAAAGAAAGCCGATGTAAATACCAAATGGGTGCAAAACTAAGAGTTTTATCACAAGCAAGCTTGTTCAATAATGCTTATTTGAAATGTATGACAAAAATAAATAATTTGGTTTCGGAAAATTTTATGCTTTAGAAATATTTGTAGCTATATGTAACAATGGGAGATTGATTAAAATATGTAAAATTTTGCAGTATATTGTATTTTGGGCGCATTACTTCATTTGTCGCATATTTTTCAAATAGTCCTAATCTTTATTCAGTCCCACTTAATATAATTTATCCTATCATCAAAAACGATCGTAGACTAAAGAAAACGCCTGGCTTTGTAGATATCGATGTTTCTGGTTTACATCATAAAATTTTGTACTATGTTGTGGATGGTATACGGAACTCGCTATCAATTTCACGGAAAACTGCATCTACGAAAGAAAGTTCATCCGTTATTTCCAATCATTTCATGAGTGAAAAGATTAATTGCCACAACAATATAAATCATCTCAGGACTGACGGCGCACCACCCTGGAAAAATTAGCACAATAATAAATCGTTTAGCAGCAGCTCGTTGAAAGAAGAGATCCCGGTTTACTCCGTTCACATCTGCCGGGGACATTATTCAAGTCTTTACTTTTCACACTTATATGCCTCTTGCACCTCCCACAAATCGGGTAAGTGGAAATGCCATCTGCTAGGACTTGATATAGTGCCGTCTTCTCGGTAGTATGTGAACCAACTTTACCCATCCCACTTGCTTTGTTTATTCAATCCAATGAAGAGTTCGTCACTGTTCGTTTCACCAACCTATTAAAATATTAGTCAAAACATTTCCACTTTTAATCTGCAACCCATTAAAGAAGCGCGTTTCGCCAGCCATCGCTATTGACTCGATTCAACGGATTTAGACCCGGCGTCTGAGCGATCACGACGCACCAACTGCGATTCCGATTTAGTTAGCTGCAATTAAAGTACAGACGGTTGCACCGTTTGACTCTGGTAATATGTAGGTATCTGTACAAATACGTACACGTAACATATATCCGTCAGGAGAAGAAAGTCATCATCATTGTCATCTTCATTGCCATCGTCGTACAGAGACACGATGGACGGACGCACATGTGGTGATGGATCACTGCGAGCGGTGCAAAACGGGCACATTTTTCGCACTCGAGTAGGCGTTGATAGTCGTTCTTGTCATGTGGAGCGTACTGTGTTGTTCGAGCGGGGATGTGCCAAATGGTTTGTGAAATTTTACACTAATTAGGTGACGATAGAATGGGACGGGGAGTTTGCTAGGAGAAAAGACTATCGGTAGCACGTGGGATGTCCCACGGTTGGAATTGTTGTTGTTGCTAATGCGGATTTTTATGATGTTTTTGCAATTAGCGCGATTTTGGTTCACGTACAAGCTCTGGAAGAGGTTATGTTCCATTCTGCCCTTGTATGCAAAAGTGACGTAAACGCCACTTTTGTCAAATTTCTATTCTTCAGATTCCCGAGCTCTCTACAAAAATCTACGACTTTTAAAACGCGAAAAACAAAGTGACGTAGACGCCATTTCTTTTACCAAAGTGACGTACCAGTGCAATATAATATGAAGGCGTATTTAACAAGGCAATGTTGTGGATCTAGATAAGCACCATTTTGTGATGCAAATAGCTAGGGTGGTATTATAATTAGTGAGGGGGGGGGGAAGGGAGCTAAGGTTTTCAGCGTGAAAAAACACTTTTTTGCGAATTTTTGTTTAGAAATTTGAGTGAAGCGAATTGATCAAAACTTTTGTACATTATAATGTATCATTTAAATTACATTCTGTAATTTTTCTATGCAAAAATATCGACAAGCGACTCGGTGACGAAACTTTTTGTAGAACGTATCTGGAAAAACACGATTTGCGGTGTTAACTGCCATTCAAATACTACTTAACCGTTTTATTTCAAACTTTGCATACACATTCTATGTAAAAAAAATACCTAACCTCTACGTTGAGTTTTCGAGATATTTTTTTCAAGGGGTCTTTTATTCATAAAATGGCGCAATTTTTCTAGAAAAATAGCAATTTTTATTTAGCTTGAAGACTAATCTTAATATAACATGAACATTAATAAATTGAATTTGTAAAGGCTCTAAATTAATTTTGAAACCATCTGAAAGACGTAGTGGATCCACAAAGAATAACTCACACCTGTGAAACATTTGTACCTAAATACACCTGTTATTCGACACACTCGATCAACGAACAATGCCATTAGATGTATAGTCATCAGATCACACGGGGTAGATTTCGACCAACTCCAGCATAACCATATGCTTGGAAGACTTTAAATGTGCTTGAATAGTTTATAGACACTCGACATGATGTATTTTGATGTGCCGTGTAACAGGAATATTCACTAGAAGAATTTACCACTCAAGCGAAATCCGGAATTACCGGGACCGGTCGTTAAGTGGAACACTGTATCCAAATGTCTTCAAATATGAATACATTCTTCACAGATCACAAAATTTGGTATGCCGCATGACAGGAATAATTACTAGATTTGTTTGGTCCAAACTTCCGTATTCTGGAATCGTTAATAAAGTGTCTCCATTTGACTTTGAATTTTCATTTTCCATAAATTTTGTGATAGTATTGTTCGTAGAAAACCGAGCTGGTGTACTTTGATGTGCCGTGTGACAGGAATATTCACTTAAATTTTCGTCCGATAAAAAGGAATCCGAAATTACCGGAATAGGTCGTAAAGTTTCCACGTGTGTCCGGATGATTATACATGTTTGCATTGTTCGTAGGTTACCGCTAAAGTGCCGCATGGCCGGTACCTTCAAGCATGAATGTTTCACAGACATGGGTAGCGCATGTCGTATTCACTGGGTCCTCCAACCCACAACCGCTTCCACGTTACCTGAAAAATGCATGCATGATACCAAAATTAATTCATAGTGTTCAAATGTACAATAACATATTCGATACATTTTATAATAATGCCAGACTTGCAGAAAAACTTTGGAAAATTTATGAAATTGTACTAAATGGCCCTCGGACATAACCCACGGTACATCCGTATAAAACCAAAACCGACCATCTGTCCACACCACCACATACAACCTAGGAAACGTCAGAATTGCATAAAAACAGTGAAATGAAATCGCTATTTTTTACAAAAGTGACGTTAGCTAAAATTTGCCAGCTTTTCACAAAAAGTGAACATTAAAGCAATTGGCTATTATCTACGATGGATTCTGCACATTTTATACAGAACAGATAGTTGAAACATTAATCGTGCTTTTGAATACAATACGAAACACAAAAATTGGTTTCCTGCAAATATTCCTATTGGCGCTAACGTCACAATTGCATTAACCCTCAAACAGGCACGCGGATCTCAAAGGCCCGGCATGTTATAATTTTTGAGTTACAAAAAAATGTGTATGCAGTATAAGCTTGGGCATGGAAATTTTGATAAGTAGCTTTGAAATCTATAACAAAAATAAAGAATTGTGAAATTTTCATCTATGGAGTGCTGCACAGCAATGTTTGAATTTTTTACATGCACAAAAAGGCAAGCCGGGCCTGGCAGGCCTGGTGTGCATGCAATATTTACTAGGAATACCATGGGTTTTATACATTAAAATTTATCTGAAAAAACATTTTGATGAGTTCATCTCCATATTAGCAGGGATTTTTTTCAAGTTTTGATTGATTTTATCTTTTTACGTTTTTTATAAGAAAAAATAGCATACGATAATCACGTGTGTCATATTTTTTTTTGTTAAATACTTTTATTTCACCCACTGTGGTCTACTTGACAATTATTTGGATTCAACATAACCTAACTTTATTGTCTATTTTTGTTGCTTATTCTTGGTGTAATTATTCAAATGGTAGAGGCAAAAAAATTGAAATGGCTACAAGACGATCTGCCCATGTTTTCAATCGCCTCAAGGAATCTGAAATAATGGAAGAAATTTGAGCAAATTCAACAGCAGACGATACCGAAGCTGATTTGCAAAGCGAGGAAGAAGATGCGAATGATATTGCTTCCGACGATGAATCTGATGCAGACTGGAAAGAAGAATCTGAATATGTACTCCGGTTATGCATCACTAGAAATAAATACCAACCCAGAAACATTTATTGGTCGAGATCAAACGAAATTGAGCTCAGAACCAAACGACAATTGACGTGATCCTCCGAATAAGTCCCATTCGGAAAAAAATTCACCTTTTTACATCCATCGCCTTATACGCTGAAATCGGGATTTGCTGCGTGTTCATACTCATCATCCTGCAATTCCGGAACCGGACATCAGATCAATTAGAAATTCAACAGCCGATGGGAACGCTGTACATTTCATTTGAAACCAAGTTTGTAAAAATCGGTAAAGAATTCGCTGAGAAATAGGTATAACGTTATCTTAGGAATTTGGTAAGTTCCCCGGGGGCATCAAGAACCGTCATAGCTGGCCAATGTGGTCGAAGCGACTTGGATGGGTCATTAATGATCTTGACATGCAATGCCAAGTAATGTTGCACACATTTTAATATGTATTGCATCATTTGGACATCATAGTGATACCAGTTTATATGGGAATTTGCTGTGTGATCGTACTGTTCAACCCGTAACATCAGAACCGAATGTCGGATCAATTAAAAAATCAATAGCGACCGATAGGAAGGTTGTACCTTTCATTTGTGCAAATCGGTCCAGCCATCTCTGAGAAATATCGAGATTGTTTGCTTCATACATACATACATCCATACATACATACACACACATACACAAACAAACAGACATTTTACGATATCGACGAACTGAATTGAATGGTATAAAAGATTTGGCCCTGCGGGTATCGATTAAAAAGTCGAAATTCCGACCGATTGCATAACCTTTCTATATGAAAAGGCAAAAAGGATGTTGAGTTTAAACGGGCCTGAGAGGCCCGGCTAGCCCTTTAATGTTAGGATTTCAGCTTGCCTTCACAAGGGTTGAAGGGCAGCATTGTACTCATTAAGTATTTTTAGTGTATTGTTAAGTATCCTGTTAACCGCGTGTAAATGCATATAAGTCCCATAAATTAAAGCACCATGTCATTGAGTTTTATGGATGGGAGTTTTAAGATTTTTGGATATGTATGTTAAACAAAGTGTTTAGATTCTACTGGGCCAAGAGTTTCAGGTCTATCAGCTTAAGTTATTTACTTCTAAATGCTTTGGAATGGATAATGTATGGAGTGGATGTTTAGTAATCGCATTCTTTGCTCGTGACTGATACAGGCGGAGATACGGAAGTTGAATATTTGCGATAGTTCACAGGGTATCGTTCTGTCATCATTATTATGAAATCTGGATGCCGGCTGCTTGGATGTCCAACCTACTCGTTTGCTGATGTAAATAGTAACTACTGGACTTTGTATCGGAACAATCTTTGAGTTAATTCAACAAGCATTAAGAGCTCTGGTATTTACAAGTTAAATTAACAGTTGAGCCCACCAACATATCAGGGGATCTTTTCACGAATAACGAAGCGAATAACAACCAGGGTTTGTCGCTTGCAGTTCTTTGATTCTGAGCTACAACTCAAGTCAAGTTATGTTATTGTAATTTGGTATTTCCTAATATTCCATCGAAGAGAGACAATAATTCGATGGAAATATTAGGATAACAATCCGAAATTAGCCCGGCACAATTCACCATCTTTCGTACCCCTGGGGATGCATTCACTCCCGGTTGAAAAACATCAGTTCTCATTCGATGTAATATACGAGGAAGGGGTTATTATAAATCACACTGTTAGATAAAATATTAACCCAAAAGGAAATAAATCTCAAAAATGGCGCGACTCTGGTCAGTATTTAGAAAGAATATCTCCAATAAATCCGTTTTTTAATTGTGTATAAATTTATTATCGCATTGTCAGTAAATATCTAAACTTATTATAATACACCTACTTAAACTAACAATTTTCATATGTTACAAATTCAAAACCACTTTGTTATTCAATAGTTGTTGCATTGGTGCCGTTGTCTAAACTGTTGCATGAACTGTTTTACCGGGTGCGCAACAGTGTTCATATCGATAAACTGTGGAAAGCATGGAACGTACGTGGTTGGCACTGGACATTGATGTTGCACGCAGAACAGCGGGTAGTAGCTGTATGCTGGTATCTGGTAGAACTGAGGTACAAACTGAGGATGATAGTTCATGGTCGGCACAAACACGGACGGCTGCATTGGATGCGAGTAAAACAATGCATCAGTATTGCTACACTTATGCGAAGTCCGATGCTCACGTCGCGATTTTGTGTTCTTTGGTGGTACGGCATTGTGTTTCTTCGTTCCGTGATAAAGCGGTCCCACACCTGTGGGAACACATCGATCGTGTCCGGTACGATCATTGCTGCATCCGAGTTCATTCACCCACTCCGAGTATCCAATTGAATCCACGACGGAATCACCTCGATTCATGCAGCACTTTCTTAGGTGATCATGTTCGCAGTGTCGGCAGTGATCCGACACTGGAGATGAGGAGCGGGACATTCTATCGTTTTTACTGGGATACCGATGATGTATATTTGCGATGTTAGGTTCACCATATTTTAGTCCCTCGTCGTGGTATCCAGCTTGTTTTTTACCACAGGCACGATTTTGTTGACGACGTCGAAGGTTCACTTGTTTTGGAGTTGTCATCCTTTTATTGTTATAATTTTTATTTAAAGTATTCATTTTCACTTTTCGCTGTAGAACTTAGTACGATATAACTTTTCACTTCGATGGTAAAATATGGTATGAGAAGCACTGTGGCTTACTAGAGGTTTTATACGCGAGTATGATGAGTACGTACAGTGTTTACCTGTGATCATGTGCACTCTCTGAGTACAGTCAAGATTCACCTACGTAAGCATTATTGTTATTGGTATATTAGTACCTATTTTGGTACACACGCATAGTAAACAGGGCAAACATAGTACAGGTAAAATTGTATTGACTGCCATCACGCGCTGATGTTGGTATCTACTGTTTGGGAATGAGATTTGTACAGTCTCACTCGCTAGGTAGATACTGTACCGTATTCCAAGCAGCAATCTTCGCGATTATGTGACGGTTACAAGCGGTCCGTTATAAACTTCTGCTCCGATAGACAGGCTATAGCAAAGCCTCTTAACCCCAAAAATCACGGTCCATGCTAGTGGTTGTATGCCGAATTCAAATAAAAGAACTTAGCATTGACAATATTATCAACCTTCGGTGGCTGCCCGGACATTCCGGTATTACTGGTAATGAATGGGACGACGAATTGGCCAAAACATGCGCAGAGATTGAGTTTGATGGTCCTGAGCCTGCTTTGCTAATTTCCAGAAACTGGATAAAGGAAAAAATGCGGTCTTGGGCTTCAACCAAGCACTTCAACTATTAGCACAATCTACAATCTTGTCCTCAAACAAAATCTTTTTTGGAACAACCGTGACCAGTGATTTCGAAAAACCTCTTACACTTTTCGAAACAACATTATGGCATGCTGATTAGGCCTTTAACCGGCCACTGCCATCTCCTTTTTCACAAGGCTACTATTCAGCTCGCTGAGTCATTCTCTTGTGATCTTTGTGAACCCGACTACGAAATCTCATGTATTTGAAATTGCCCAGCAGCAACTCAATTGCGATTTCGAGTTTTCGGCTGTCCTTAAATAGACGAAACTGTGTATGGGCGACTGGAATTTACTAACACACCGTAAACCGAGGTAACTTTGATCATCTGGGTGATTTTGATCTCTTGAAACTTTTATCGGATATTACTTATTTAGCCAGAATAGTCTACTGAATCATTTAAATATGAAATAAGTTTTATTATATAGTTATTATACTGATTTGATGTACTTTTTGTGAGCATTGTTCTATTTTTGGATACAAAACCTACAAAAAACTGCAATTTATTTTATTTTTTTGCTATGCTATTAATTAACAGTTATTTTACAATGAGTATCTTTTCAGTATTAGCTTAAAGAAACATTTGAATGAAAAACATTGACATCCAGAACTTTATGTGGATGAACATGCAGGTTATCAAAGTCACCCCGGAATACGAAAACGGACTTTAATTTGAAATCATTTTTGAAAAAATAGTATTAAGCGGACAATTTCAGATAAAACCATTCCATTTTGTTCTTCATACATCAGTACATGCTTTAAAAATATTAAACTTGGAAAAAAAAGTGTTGCGCCTATAAAAATAAAATGATTATTTCGAAAAGTGATCAATGTCACCCCAGTATACGGTACTAGAGTTCCTTATACAATGTGGTAAAGAGCTTTAGGCTTACGTTGTTTTGCATTCTTCCAGTAAAACTTCCGGAAAGGTAGATCGGTACAAAATTTCGCGTTCCTGGATGACGGATCAGCGATGACAATTGAGCAGTCTATTGCGGCGAGTTTGGGTATTGAAGCCGGAGAAACAGCCCCCTGTGTTTAGCCTGGGCCAGAAACGTGACTCGTTTGGAGCCTAATTCACGGAGTATTTGCGTAGATGTTTCCGGTTTGGGAAAGAACGGACGGTTTCGTTTAAGTGGCACGAGGACAATAGCTAGACTGAACCTTGCGAAACTGACGTTGAACTGTATAGAACTTCGATATCTCATATGAGGTCCACATAGTGGATCGTGGGTTGAAGGGAGTCCCATACTACCTCAAGGAACAAAATCATTCTATACGTATGGTTCTAAAGCGGGTGAGCTGACTGGCTCGGGAGTCTACGGATCAAGAATTAAAGAAACGATATCAATGGGAAAGAGGCCTACAATTTCCAGGCAGATGTATATGCAATATACACGGAACGAAACTACAGACGTGCAAAAATCGCAATCTTCCCGGACAGCCAAGTGGCAAGGTCGTCGAAATGTGAGTCCAAACTGGTTTGGGAGTGCATTACATCTTTACAACAAATGGCAACTCGGAATAAAGTAATGATATTCTGGGTACCTGGTCACCAAGGAATCGATAGTAACGAAGTGGCCGACGAATTAGCCAGGCGTGGTTCATCAAACATGTTTGTTGGACTAGGACCATTTCTAGGTATATCCTGTGTCATCAAACTAGAACTTTCGGCTTGGATAAGAGACCAACTACTAAACGACTGGCGTACCCTAGAAGGCGCTCGACAAGCTTAGAAATTCATGCATTCAGATACAACGAGAGCCACGAAAAGATCATCAGTAAAAATTGTAGTATCATCATCTGAAAAAATTGGCAAAAAACAAGATGTCATTTGTTGATTCTGTAACTACGAGCCCGAGAGCTCGGAACATATTCTCTGCCCTTGTGCAGTACTATTTCTTCGAAAGGAGTGACACTTTGGAAGGCATCTTATGAGGCCTCACGAGGTATGGCATAGCTGTCCTAAACGGATCCTTAGCTACATTAAAATGTACTACCCGGTTGGCACGACACATGTGGACTAACAAACAACTCGCTTCCAACTACATTGGATTCGGGCAATTTGTAACATGTAGAGCAAACAGAGGCAGCCACAAAAGATAACCTGAATAGTGGTCGCAGTGGCAAAGTTTCCCCTAATAAAAAAATGGAACTGACACGTGAGTGCGCGCATCTACGAGGTTTCTCGGTAGCCAGATACGTGACAGTTTGTTGGTTGCATCGAATTATGCTGGTTTAATGGAAATGTGGAAAGAACGCGAGGGTCCCCAAGTAACAATTAAGATTTTATTACATTACTTAGATTGCACTTGTAGCATGCTATAGAACTTCATTTGTTACTTGGGTCAACTAGGCGATCCTCTGGCCACCAAGACGCGCCTGGGCTGTTTAATCTTCGGGAATACTGCGAACGAAGCAAGTCGACGGCGCCGGTAGTTGAGTGGTATGCGTGGCCATCACTCACTCCAGTTAGTGTAGGCTCAATCCTAGCCGAGGTCGTTGAGACTTTTCTGAGGTCTAAAAAAATTGGTCACGCCTTACTTCGGAAGGGAAGTAAAGCCATTGATCGCCGGTCCATGAGTTGATGGGTCGATATCTAGTCCAGATAGTGGAGTCACCTCTCTGAGATCGGTGTTTGGCCTCGTAGCGGAAATACGCCAACGGAAAATAACTAGAACATGTAGAAGAAGAAGATAAAGCTAGTTCAGCGAACTGTACCCTACCTATTTATGAATGCCAATGCAGATGTATATCTGATCAGGAGCTACACGATCTAGTTAAGCCTCATTTAACAATCGAAAATATGAGTCTCTCGGCAGACAAAGGCCTTTAATCGGAAGAAGATAAGCGCGCTTGTTAAATCCCAGAATGAACAACCAAGACGATTGCAAAAGCATTCGAGACGGGACGGTTGTGGCGTCATGATGCAGTGGAAATTCGCAAAAAGTTTCGCATGGCCATGCACCGCTTGGATTGTTTCGAGAGGAGAATGAATAAGGACCCAGATCTACGACAAAGCATGCAACAGTCTATCAAAGTAGTAAGTAGCAAAAAATAACAGCGACCCGTAAGAACAAGAAACAATCAAGAACCTCTGGCAGTGAATAGCAAGAAAGCAGCACCGATGATGACATGGACGTGAACGATAACGCGAGAAAACGCAGACTGAAAGACCCCCAAACTGCGACGGAAGCTAATGGTTCACCGCCAACAAAAAGGATCTCAACAGGCAGCAGCAAACTGCGTCAACAAGATCTAGCAGACAGACATTCTTAGATTTTATTTTAATTTTTACTTATTGTAAAAACTTAAACAATCTTCGGTTGTGTTAACGCATTAAGCCGTGTCAAATAAATCTATAGAAAATAAGCTTGAAACGTCCAATTGGAAAGTACCTGGAGAGCAACTACATCCACGAAGTTACGCCCTGAGAACTGCAGTCGGCCGACCCAGGAAAGATGTGGCATTTACCAGTCTGAGGCGTGTCACTGAACGCCATGCTCATCGGAAGGTTCCGGGTCTACTAGTTCTCCTCGCAGCGGTGCTCTTCGGTTTTCGGGGGCGTTCGGTAGTAGTTTGTGGAGATTTGAAACAAACGTTTCATTAGTTCCGAATACACCAACAAGAGAACACTACCAGCGCTTTCCCCAACGTTTCCGGTGAGAACATTCGCGCTCGACGTTGCACAGAGGAGTATTTGACCGAAAAAGCTGGCCGAAAGTCATATTTTCAAAAACCATTATCAAGGACATTATATTATATCATGATATTCCCTAGTAATTTCTGCATTAGATGGCAACCACGTTGCGTGTATTTACTAAAGTTTGGCAACGCTGTTCACTGTCCAAGGTAGGGGTTTTTTAATACTCTAGGCTGATTTAAATCTGCGCGTGGAAACAAAATTTTCCAAACATTAGTGATTTGAATTGTTTCGACTCAAATATGCTATATTTTTAATAAACCAAGGTCATGGTCATATTTTGGTGTAGATGGATCCATATACTCGAAAAAATATTAGTCTTATTAAACTTAAATACAAAGAAAAAAAATCCGCCATTTTCTTACTTCTCAAAATTGAAAAAGTTCATGTTCCCAATCCGTCCCAGTGAAAACTCTTGTGCCCTGATTAAGTTTAACCCAAATACTAGTAGATCGGCGAAAAGAAACTTGCGCATAATTGCTCCTTTTTGAATGTGAGCTATTTAAAAAATTAAATATTTTTGACATTTTTCCTCGTTTTATTACATTGTCCGTGCTAAGTTCAAACTTTTACAAGGATACTTCTTTTCGAAATAATGAGTAATTCTGGGCAAGATTAAGGTTTAGTTAGCTGGGAAACAAAATGATGGTTTTATTGACCCAGAGCGCTTCAAAGTGCTTCGAATCGATTTGTTTTCGTGCAGAATTGAACTACATATGTTGCTTGAACTGTGTTTTGGAATGTATCAGCTGATGCCGAAGCACTTTGATGCGCTCTGATTCAATAAAACCATCATTTCGTTTCCCAGCTAACTAAAACTACATCTTGCCAAGAATTACACATTATTTCGAAAAAAATATCCTTGTAAATGTTTGAACTGCGCACGGACAATGTATTAAAATGAGGAAAAATGTCAAAAATGGCAAATTTTTCAAATATCTCGCATTCAAAATGGAGCAATTATGTGCAAGTTTTTTTTTCGCCGATCTAGTAGTATTCGGGTTAAACTTAATCAGAAAAACAAGAGTTTTCACTGGGACGGATTGGGAACATGAACTTTTTCAATTTTGAGAAGTAAGAAAATAGCGGATTTTTTTTCTTTGTATTTAAGTTTACTAAGATTAATATTTTTTCGAGTATATGGATCCATCTACACCAAAATATGACCATGACCTTGGTTTGTTCAAAACATAGGATATTTGAGTCGAAAAAGTTCGAATAAATAATATTTGGAAGATTTTGCTTCCACGCGCAACTTTTAATCAGCCTGGGGTATTAAAAACCCCTACCTTTGACAGTTAACGGCGTTGCCAAACTTTAGTAAATACACGCAACGTGGTTGCCATCTAATGCAGAAATTACTAGGGAATATCATGATATAATATAATGTCCTTGATAACGGTTTTTGAAAATTAGACTTTCGGCCAGCTTTTTCAGTCAAATACTGCACTGTGCGTTGGTAGCTTTGAAGTCACATACTCTCTACGCCAAACAGAAAAAATAAAAGCTATGCTATGTACTTTTCCGGCTGTGCTGTCAGGTTTGGATAAAATGAATTTTTATAGCTGGGAGGATTTAATATAGTGTGGCTATGAGCTATCCAGGCTTTGAATGTTTTTTTACAGATGATTCAACTTAATTAGAAGAAAAGCTTCGGAAAGACGTCTAAACATTGTGTTTAAACTAGTTATGGAATAGTTTTGATTGGTCTCATCAGAATCCGACACTAACTTAGTAAGTGGACTTCTCTTGTTGTGGGACATCACGCATGACAAGAGGTTTGCTGAGAAACACAAATAAACACTCGTTTTTTGGAACTATCGTCAATCCGGCGCTAGCACAGTCATGTCACTAAGTTAGTGTCGGATTCTGATGAGACGAAGTCGAAACGCAAATTCCATAACTAATTTAGTTACAGGTTTTGTGCTGTTTACACACAAAGATTCCTTAGTGGTGACAAAGGTAGTTTTTTCCTGATTACCTCAACTAAGGAGAAATGTATGATAGTACATTATTTTTACACTTATCCGATCCAAAGCTTAAAGTACATTTTAATTTCCAACATCACTAAGAATATATTTATCCTTTTTCTTTTCAGGTAAGTAATTGTTCGCATCTATTCATGGAAACTAGTATATAGAAAATAAAGAATGAATTTCCTACCGGGTTGCACCAGCTGAGCACACGGTGCACACAATATCAACCGACGTTGAAAACATTTAAACACCTTCGAAATACATTTCCTTCATCGCGTAAGTATCTAAA
Organism: Topomyia yanbarensis; assembly: GCF_030247195.1. Classification (NCBI taxonomy): domain Eukaryota; kingdom Metazoa; phylum Arthropoda; class Insecta; order Diptera; family Culicidae; genus Topomyia; species Topomyia yanbarensis. The sequence continues at coordinate 43,077,532 of NC_080671.1, read as the reverse complement.
ATGCACTACTCTGCATCGATTTGGGCGCGGAATATGTCGCCTCCAAAAATGCACTTAAAGCAAGTAGTTCTCCTATCAGTGTATTTCTCTTTTTACACTAAATATACCTTGAAACAGTAGATTATCCAATTTAAATATGAATCTTATTTCTAAATCCAAGTTCCAATATTGAATAGAGAATTATGAAAACAACTTTCTAGCCGGGGAGTTTTCGCTCGAGTCGGATATCTAGACCTAGCACGCGAATTTCAATACTACTTCTTATTTGTTGTTGCATCAAGGTGCAATTCAACCGAAAAAAAATCTTCCCTGAGCTGACGTACTGTCTGGTACGATTGCATTCCTGTGCGTGATACAATGGCACGAGATGAAAAACGAATAGACAAAAGATGCAGAGATCTCGAGACATTCGTGGCTGGGTAGGCATTTCTAGGTTATGTCGTGCGTGACTGTATAAATATAGTTAATCGAATCGAATTCAATGGTACAGTTATCTTTGCTGTATTCGGACGTTGGATAGTATAGAGGCTTCTAAGGGCTACGTTGGGCTGAAATATTATGAACGACTTTCACAAACCGTAGGGTGTCAGATACACGAATGCTAGATTTACGTGAGATAGCCTTATTTATGCAAATGCTTATTGATATTTTTGAGCCCGCCCTAGAGCGTGATGACACTGTGAAATATTTGCCTTCAGTTTTCAGTAATTATGATTAATTATCAACAATTTAATTTTTATACTTATGAGATTATAGAATATTGACCGAAATTTTGTGTATGTTTGCCAAATTAAATTGTAAAGCCATACAGTGTCTATTTTTTTTCAATCAGCTTTGCAAGCCCGCAGATGAATGATTGAACTCATTGACATTTATTAAAAGTTATAAATTCTGTAAACAAAATCAACTTGAACGAACTCAAACCAAAATGCATCGTTCCCACAGTGCTGACTGGTGGCCGAATAGCGCTGTTGTGAGGCATGCGCGCGGCCCAGACAAAGTGCACACATTTCTAAAATACTTTCCTATCGCTTGTTTACAATCTTGTTCGGGAGACCCACAGCCGCCCCGAAACGGGGACAGTGGCGCAGAAGCCGTTGGACACGCACGCACCCCCTAGCGTCACCGTGCGTCGCTGACTGCGGCTTGTTCGAACAATCCGCGGGACTTCTGATCGCAGACAAACATTCGAGGAGACAACAAACAAATGCACGAACCAGGCAGTGCAATATGAATCGGAACAAATAAATCCTCTAAGTGATCAACGCTGCTGCCATTAGTGCAGCAACGGTTGGATCTTCTCATCTACAATGTTGAAATCGCAAACTTGAACGATGGTGGACGATTCGGAGCTTCGGGAGCATTCAGGAACCATACTCGAGAACCGTACTAAGGAGGTTCCCTTGAAGATGCAACATATATTCTCATTTCGATTTTTTTTTTCGTTTTTTTTATGCAAATCCCTGCACAACGAATGGTTGGATGGGGTCCGCCGGAATAATATTTATAGTGGTCATTAAAATCATTAACAACAGATTAGATCGAGGTCGGCTCTTTCGTGCGATATTTGGCAGGAGTGTTGAAAACGAGGCGATTTGTTATGCGAAAACGTGCGACATGGGCTGAGATTTTGGATATAAATTTACTTGCTGGTAGCCGCGGTTGTCGGTTATAACTGGTAAGTCTATTTATTAGAGGAGCTGCTGTTCTAGGGGAAAAATTATTGGGATGGGGTCTCAGCCTGTCAAAATACCAGATAATGGGCAATATATCATACAGAATGGGAAATGCTCTGATCATGATGGCTTGTAAATTTTTATTATATAAGGGTCATTTTCTTCACGTTTCATGGCATGAAAGTTTTGCGACGTAGTATCTCACCAGTTTGAGCAATGAATCAATCATCTCTGAGAACAAATGTGCCAGACAAGCATAATTGTGATTTGTTTATGGCCTGGTGTTTGGCGGCCTATTAGCAACAATCGTTAAGTCACAGCTCATGATGGCCAGTCAGTAGAAGGATCATCTTCGTTTAGCATCTGTATGAATGCATACGAAAAAGATACCTATCGATTCTATGACTGAGTTGCTTTGGAAGCAATCATAATGAACGAGACGAGAAAATACTCCATCCACTGAAATCCACTAAATATTCGGACGGGGCAGAACGCATAATTAGTCTCGTTCGCCAAGTCAGTTTGTGTTGTTTAAAATTGTTGATAATCGAACATTGTAGTGTTTTAAACCGTCGTTTTCGTGCTCATAATTAATGGTGTCTAAGCCGTCGACTTTGTTCGGAGAAGTTCTTACCTCTATGCTTGCACTTCTATAGGAATATACCCTTGAGTGATTAATTTACCTATGAGTGGTTCACGAAATTTATTTTCCAAGCAATTTAAGATAGAGATTTTGTTTCTTCAGCAAAGTTGTAGTAAATGTTACTATAAACAAGTTGGTGAAGGCACCATATACCTAGTTTTGATAGTTTTAAATGTATGAAACATTTTATATGGAATACCCTTCGAAATTAGTTTTTTTCGTGATAACTTTTTAGCCAATCTCCTACGTTCTTATAATCCTCCACAATGTTGTTTGTTGTATTTAGACACATATTTTTGCAGAACAAAGTAACCCTCTAAGGAGCAAACAGCATCATAAGACTATGTCCTCACCAATGTATTTTGCGGTAATATTTGCTATAACTTTACCGAAGACACAAAATCTCTATTTAATTGCTTTGGAAAACAAATTTCGTATACCATTTATAGGTGAAATAATTACTTAACATTATTCCTATAGATACACAATCATAAAAGTAAGAACTTCTCCGAACAAACCATACTAAGGAAGTTAATGGTTTAAACGCCATTAATTTTGAGACCGAAAACGACAGTTTAAAACACTGCATTGATAGCATTGCTCAAAAAAAGTATGGATGGATGCATCGAATCAGCAAGTAGTGTGTTAGCTTGAATACCGGTTATGGTTACATATCATCAACGAAACCATATGTAGGATATCCAAGCTCATAGGCTTCCTCAACAAACCATCGGCAACAGAGCCCATCTAAGACGGGCAGTACACTATCATAAGGACATCCACAGACGCTCAGTTTCCTAATACCATTTTTTATTTGGATTGTTTATTTGGGTTCCAGCTCAATTAACCGAAAGCTATTTGGCCGAATGACGTTTAGTGGAGTGTTATTTTGTCGAATGGGTTATTCAATCGGCCATTTGGTCGCACAGGCTATTTGGCCGACACTACAGACCATTTGCTCGATAATACAGTCCATTTGATCGATACGACGGGCCATTTGGTCGATTACTTACGGGCCATTACTGCAGGCCATTAGGTCAATACTAAGAGCTATTTGTACGATATTATAGGCGATTTGATCGATACTACGGGTCATTAGATCGACACTACCGGCCATTGGGTCGATACAACGGGCCATTTGGTCGATTCTACAAAATTTATACGCGAACGGAGGTCTTAGCGGAATGAACGTACTTTATATATGTTTTTCTACCATTTAATTCCACTATGTTTGGAAGTGGAATTAAATGGTAGAAGAACATATATAAAGTACGATTCTACAAGTTATTTGTTCGATATTATAAGCCATTTGGTCGATACTACAGGCCAATTGGTCGATTCTATAGGCCATTTTGTCGACGCTGTAGGCCATTTGATCGATACTACGGGTTATTTGGTCGATACTGCAGGCCATTAGGTCAATACTACCGGCCATTTGGTCGATACTACAGGCCATTTGGTAGATTTTATAGGTCATTTTGTCAACACTGCAGGCCATTTGATCGATACTACGGATTATTAGGTCGATACTACCGGCCATTTGGTACAAGATACTACAAGTTATTTGGTCGATATTTATTTGGTCGATACTACAGTTTATTTGGTCGATAGTACATGCCATTTGACCGGAAAGACCATTTGGCCGAACAGGCAATTTGGCGGAACAGGCAATTTTGCCGAACAGGCAATTTGGCCGAAAAAGCAATTTGGCCAAACAGGCAATTTGGCCAAACAGGCAATATTGCCGAACAGGCAATTTTGCCGAACAGGCAATTTTGCCGAACAGGCAATATTTCCGAACAGGCAATATTGCCGAACAGGCAATTTTGCCGAACAGGCAATTTTGCCGAACAGGCAATTTTGCCGAACAGGCAATTTTGCCGAACAGGCAATTTTGCCGAACAGGCAATTTTGCCGAACAGGCAATTTTGCCGAACAGGCAATTTTGCCGAACAGACAATTTTGCCGAACAGGCAACTTTGCCGAACAGGCAATTTTGCCGAACAGGCAATTTTGCCGAACAGGCAATTTTGTCGAACAGGCAATTTTGCCGAACAGGCAATTTTGCCGAACAGGCAATTTTGTCGAACAAGCAATTTGGCCGAACAGGCACTTTTGCGAACAGGCAATTTGGCCGAGCAGGCGATTTTGCCGAACAGGCGATTTTGCCGAACAGGCGATTTTGCCGAACAGGCAATATTGCAGAACAGGCAATTTTGCCGAGCAGGCAATTTTGCCGAGCAGGCAATTTTGCCGAAAAGGCAATTTTGCCGAAAAGGCAATTTTGCCGAAAAGGCAATTTTGCCGAACAAGCAATTTGGCCGAGCAGGCAATTTTGCCGAACAGGCAATTTTGCCGAACAGGCAATTTTGCCGAACAGGCAATTTTGCCAAAAGGCAATTTTGCCGAACAGGCAATCTTGCCAAACAGGCAATTTTGCCGAACAGGCAATTTTGCCGAACAGGCAATTTTGCCGAACAGGCAATTTTGCCGAACAGGCAATTTTGCCGAACAGGCAATTTTGCCGAACAGGCGATTTTGCCGAACAGGCGATTTTGCCGAACAGGCAATATTGCAGAACAGACAATTTTGCCGAACAGGCAATTTTGCCGAACAGGCAATTTTGCCGAGCAGGCAATTTTGCCGAGCAGGCAATTTTGCCGAAAAGGCAATTTTGCCGAGCAGGCGATTTTTCCGAACAGGCAATTTTGCCGAACAGGCTATTTTGCCGAACAGGCAATCTTGCCGAACAGGCAATCTTGCCAAACAGGCAATTTTGCCGAGCAGGCAATTTTGCCGAAAAGGCGATTTTGCCGAAAAGGAAATTTTGCCGAAAAGGCAATTTTGCCAAACAAGCAATTTTGCCGATCAGGCAATTTTGCCGAAAGGCAATTTTGCGAAAAGGCAATTTTGCCGAATAGGCAATTTTGCCGAACAGGCAATTTTACCGAACAGGCAATTTTGATGAACAGACGATTTTGCCGAACAGGCAATTTTGCAGAACAGGCAATTTTGCCAAACAGGCAATTTTGCCGAACAGGCAATTTTGCCGAACAGGGCTACCGTGGCTACCAGCAAGTAAATTTATATCCAAAATCTCAGAACAGGCAATTTTGCCGAACAGGCAATTTTGCCGAACAGGCAATTTTGCCGAACAGGCAATCTTGCCGAACAGGCAATATTGCCGAACAGGCGTTTTTGCCGAACAGGCAATTTTGCCGAACAGGCAATTTTGCCGAACAGGCAATTTTGCCGAACAGGCAATTTTGTCGAACAAGCAATTTTGCCGATCAGGCAATTTTGCCGAACAGGCAATATTGTCGAACAGGCAATTTTGCCGAAAAGGCAATTTTGCCGAATAGGCAATTTTGCTGAACAGGCAATTTTGCAGAACAGGCAATTTTACCGAACAGGCAATTTTGATGAACAGACGATTTTGCCGAACAGACAATTTTGCAGAACAGGCAATTCTGCCGAACAGGCAATTTTGCCGAACAGGCAATTTTGCCGAACAGGCAATTTTGCCGAACAGGCAATATTGCCGAACAGGCGATTTTGCCGAACAGGCAATTTTGCCGAACAGGCAATTTTGCGAACAGGCAATTTTGCCGAACAGTCAATTTTGCCGAACAGGCAATTTTGCCGTAAAGGCAATTTTGCCGAACAGGCAATTTTGTCGAACAAGCAATTTTGCCGATCAGGCAATTTTGCCGAACAGGCAATTTTGTCGAACAGGCAATTTTGCCAAAAAGGCAATTTTGCCGAATAGGCAATTTTGCCGAACAGGCAATTTTGATGAACAGACGATTTTGCAGAACAGGCAATTTTTCCGAACAGGCAATTTTGCCGAACAGGCAATTTTGCCGAGCAGGCAATATTGCCGGACAGGCAATTTTGACGAACAGGCAATTTTGCCGAACAGGCAATTTGGCCGAACAGGCAATTTTGCCGAACAGGCAATTTTGCCGAACAGGCAATTTTGCCGAACAGGCAATTTTGCTGAACAGGCAATTCTGTCGAAAAGGCAATTCTGCCGAAAAGGCAATTCTGCTGAACAGGCAATTCTGCCGAGCAGGCAATTTTGTCGAACAGGCATTTTTGCCGAACAGGCAATTTTGTCGAACAGGCAATTTTGCTTAACAAGAAATTTGGCCGAACAGGAAATTTGGCTGAAATGGCCATTTCATTTTTCCGAAATGGGCTTATCAGTTGGACGAAATGGCCATTTCAGTTGGCCGAAATGGCCATTTCAGTTAGCCGAAATGGCCATTTTATTTGGCAGAAATTGCCATTTGGTTTGGCTGAAATGGCCATTTAATTTGGCCGAAATGGCCATTTCATTTAGCGGCAATGGCCATTTGATTTGGCCGAAATGGCCGTTTCATTTGGCCAAACAGGCCATTTGGCACTATGGGCTGACGAATTGGCCAGGGCAGGTTCAGCGATAGACTTAGTTGGTCTTGAGCCCGCCCAGCCAATTTCGACAAGTTGAATATGAGAAAAATTACAGTCCTGGGCTTCGTCCGAGGACCGCAATTATTGGAGAAATCTACAAACGTGTCGCCAAACAAAGGCGTTTCTAGAACAACCGTGCTCAGTGATTTCTCTGCTGAATTTTTCGAATCTCCCCTGCAGCATGCTGACCTATGTGATCTATGTGAATCCCACAACAGAACATACCTGCTGTTTGGTTTTGTTTTTGTGCTGCTATTTTTTCCCACCCTTCCAATTCTACTTTCTCATCACTCGTTCTCCTTTCCATCCGCTCAGGAAATGATGAAAAGGCACGTAAGGCACAAATCCCCGACTGCATACGGGGAACGTGCCATTTTAGCCAAAATATTCTGATTCCTGATTCAGCGGCGGGTCAATCGGCCCGCTTTCAAAAATTCGTTTTATTTATACCGCCAAAAAATCGTTTTATTATACCGTCAACTTATCCCGGGGCTTGGGTAAGTTGGCGGCTTTTCCGCGTCACGTTATTTTTGTCTCCAAATATGTAAACAATGCATCAAATATTTAAATAAAATTCTGAGATATGTTTGTTTGATATATATATGTTTGATATGTGTTTTATTTTGCAAGATCTATCTATACCAAAACGGTTAAAAATGAAACTGAACACACCGCCAACTGGCCCCGGTCTTCCCAATATACCGGTCTTGTTGCACATCCCCGGAATAAGAGCTTCAAACAGCTAGCTACCAATGATGGCATGGAGAAATGTGGAAACGTATATCCGCAAAAAGTGAAACCAAATACAAATCTTGAGCGTTTTTTCAAAACGTCTGCAATGAGTCAATGAGCTCAAGAAATATGTACAAAATACTACTTGGTATAAACCATAACTTGACGGCACGGGTGGTTGAGTGGTAAGCGTGACCGCCACTCATTTCAGTTGGCCTGAGTGCTCAATTCCAGCCGAGGTCGTTGAGTTTTTTCTGAGGTGAAAATCTGTGGTCACGTATTTCTTAGGAAGGGAAGTAAAGCCGGTTCCCGGTTCATGAGTTGATGGATCGGTATCTAGTCCAGATAGTGGAGTCACCTCTCTGGCGTCGGTAAAGAAGAAGTAGAATCCAACTTCTATACTTACTAACAAATATCCTCCTCCCGTGACACTTGTGGAGCGCGCAGTGGTATGTACGGCCTCTAGCAAAAGCAAGTATCAAACTAACCATTCCTTCCGCGATCTACGTTCGGACCTGACCGGCGCCGGTATTGATCAATAATCACTTTAGGATTACCAACAGGAGTTGTACATTGAAAGATGTTTCGCTACTCCCAAGCATAATTATCTACTTACTCCCTGTGCAACTTCAGCTAGTCCAGATAGATAACGGAGTAGTAGCCAGAGATGACCGCACAAGCTCAAGCTCAAGTATTTGGGATAACCTATAACTAGGAAAATCCGCTTAAAAGACATCAATGCAATAGTAATTCTTCAAAAGGGCGAATGAGACTTTTGTAAACAAACTTATTTCGCTCATTATTCCGCCACCGAGTTGAATTTCATGAAAAATACACATGAATCAACATCTTTACCCTTGGTAGAATCATTTTCAAATGTTTTCTGTCTTGAAATGGTAACAAATTAGGAGAAATCAGCAAAACAAAAGTTTGTTTACAAATCTTATTAGCCCTATTCAAATGTTGATATGGAATGTATAACGTATAATGTATAACGAAATATCGTTTTTAAAAGATTTTTTGAAAACCGGTATTTTACTTTAAAACTCTTGAGCCCATCCCCAGAGCTGGGTAAGAAAACCAACCGGTACGTACATTCACTGGTATGGTGCTCAAAGTCTCAACACGTGTAAACGAGTGATCCACATCGTGTGCGGTTTTGATTTCGTTCACACGGTAAACGAAAACACAACCACGACCGAGTGTCGGTTTTGAAAACCAAACCGAGTCACTCAGCACCGTTTACATGTGTGCACGAGTTTCAACTCGTGTTAATGTATTCTAAACAGCGGTATCGGTTCGGTTTTAGAAAACCGAACCTGGTTTTTTCTGTACGCGGTACTACGGTAGAAAGAAGAGGCAGTAAATTCATGTGCAGTGCTGCCGAATAAACAACTGAACAACTGAATTGAATAAGGTTAGTTGTTGAGAGTCGATGGGGCAATATCGAAATGTTAGCTTCTGGGCGATTGTTAAAGTTTCACAATTGATGTTCGTTACACGAAATTCAAAATGGCTATCTTTCTTGGCGAATAATCGTATGAAACCGAGTAATGTAGATATGTTTGATTCGGGAAAGCCGTTGATGTTAATGTAAAAATGTTGAAATTGAAATTAATGACGTCAAAGATATCAATAAAAACAATGACATCAATGCAGTCAATGCGATCAATCCAATCAATGCAATCAATGCGATCAATGCAATCAATGTAATCAATCAAATCAATGAAATCAATGCAATCAAAGAAAACTATGAAATCAATCAAATTGAAAACAATCAATCAAATCAATCAAATCAATTAAATCAATCAAATCAATCAAATCAATCAAATCAATCAAATCAATCAAATCAATCAAATCAATCAAATCAATCAAATCAATCAAATCAATCAAATCAATCAAATCAATCAAATCAATCAAATCAATCAAATCAATCAAATCAATCAAATCAATCAAATCAATCAAATCAATCAAATCAATCAAATCAATCAAATCAATCAAATCAATCAAATCAATCAAATCAATCAAATCAATCAAATCAATCAAATCAATCAAATCAATCAAATCAATCAAATCAATCAAATCAATCAAATCAATCAAATCAATCAAATCAATCAAATCAATCAAATCAATCAAATCAATCAAATCAATCAAATCAATCAAATCAATCAAATCAATCAAATCAATCAAATCAATCAAATCAATCAAATCAATCAAATCAATCAAATCAATCAAATCAATCAAATCAATCAAATCAATCAAATCAATCAAATCAATCAAATCAATCAAATCAATCAAATCAATCAAATCAATCAAATCAATCAAATCAATCAAATCAATCAAATCAATCAAATCAATCAAATCAATCAAATCAATCAAATCAATCAAATCAATCAAATCAATCAAATCAATCAAATCAATCAAATCAATCAAATCAATCAAATCAATCAAATCAATCAAATCAATCAAATCAATCAAATCAATCAAATCAATCAAATCAATCAAATCAATCAAATCAATCAAATCAATCAAATCAATCAAATCAATCAAATCAATCAAATCAATCAAATCAATCAAATCAATCAAATCAATCAAATCAATCAAATCAATCAAATCAATCAAATCAATCAAATCAATCAAATCAATCAAATCAATCAAATCAATCAAATCAATCAAATCAATCAAATCAATCAAATCAATCAAATCAATCAAATCAATCAAATCAATCAAATCAATCAAATCAATCAAATCAATCAAATCAATCAAATCAATCAAATCAATCAAATCAATCAAATCAATCAAATCAATCAAATCAATCAAATCAATCAAATCAATCAAATCAATCAAATCAATCAAATCAATCAAATCAATCAAATCAATCAAATCAATCAAATCAATCAAATCAATCAAATCAATCAAATCAATCAAATCAATCAAATCAATCAAATCAATCAAATCAATCAAATCAATCAAATCAATCAAATCAATCAAATCAATCAAATCAATCAAATCAATCAAATCAATCAAATCAATCAAATCAATCAAATCAATCAAATCAATCAAATCAATCAAATCAATCAAATCAATCAAATCAATCAAATCAATCAAATCAATCAAATCAATCAAATCAATCAAATCAATCAAATCAATCAAATCAATCAAATCAATCAAATCAATCAAATCAATCAAATCAATCAAATCAATCAAATCAATCAAATCAATCAAATCAATCAAATCAATCAAATCAATCAAATCAATCAAATCAATCAAATCAATCAAATCAATCAAATCAATCAAATCAATCAAATCAATCAAATCAATCAAATCAATCAAATCAATCAAATCAATCAAATCAATCAAATCAATCAAATCAATCAAATCAATCAAATCAATCAAATCAATCAAATCAATCAAATCAATCAAATCAATCAAATCAAAATTGCGGCAATCGTAAGTTTTCGGTGTCTGCTGACCATATCCTTTCAAATGACACCCATATTGGTGGTGGTTCTCACTATTTTGTGGTAACCGGAAGTCGCCATCTTGGATTTCAAAATGGCCGTAATGGTCAATTTTCGGCGTCTGCTGACCATATCCTTTCAAATGACACCCATATTGGTTGTGGTTCTCACTATTTTGTGGGAACCGGAAGTCGCCATCTTGGATTTCAAAATGGCGCTAACGATCAATTTTCGGTGTCTGCTGACCATATCCTTTCAAATGACACCCATATTGATGGTGTTTCTCACTATTTTGTTTGTTTTGGCTGGGAAAGATGTAGAGTGGTTGAGTGTTTTGGAATAGTTCGTTGCTTTAAATGCTGTGTGTATGGACATAAGAGTACTGAATGTAAAAACTCTCAGGTCTGCTCTAAATGCGCAGGGGACCACATTACAGCAGAATGTGCATCAGAATTACTTTGCTGTGCTAATTGCGCTCAGATGAATAAGGACCGGAAGCTGAATCTGGAGACAAAACATGCAGCCTACCGTTTTTCCTATGCGCTGTGTATAGGAAGCTTGTTGAAAGAAAGCGTCAGCAAATTAGTCGTGACGTTGACCAGCATACCAGGATATCTGAACGGATTACTTTCTGTTACTCCAGGTAAAGCCAAAGAGGGTATATGTCCTCTCGAAGCTACCCTTGATACTGCACCCCCTCAAAATAATTTTCGGTTCCAGTCTTCTGTTGGACATACTCCCGGCTCCGTAGCTGATATTCATCCAACAATCTGCAATCCAAACGATGATGAACTCGCAACTGTTTCTCCAGGTAAAGCCAAAGAGGGTATATGTCCTCTCGAAGCTACCCTTGATACTGCATCCCCTCAAAGTAATTTTCGGTTCCAGTCTACCGTTGGACAACACACTCCCGGCTCCGTAGCTGATATTCATCAAGCCATCTGCAATCTAAATTATGATGACCTCACGACTGTTTCTCCAGGTAAAGCCAAAGAGAGTATATGTCCTCTCGAAGCTACTTTTGATACTGCACCCCCTCAAAGCAATTTTCGGTTCCAGTCTACCGTTGGACAACACAATATCGGCCCCGTAGCTGCTATTCATCAAACCATCTGCAATCTAAATTATGATGACCTCACGACTGTTTCTCCAGGTAAATCCAAAGAGGGTATATGTCCTCTCGAAGCTACCTTTGATACTGCACCCCCTCAAAGTAATTTTCGGTTCCAGTCTACCGTTGGACAACATACTTCCGACTCCGTAGCTGACTTCCACCTAGCTATCCATGACTCAAATTATGAAGACACCACGACTGTTTCTCCAGGTAAATGCCAGGAATGTATATGTTCCTCCGAAGCTAGACATACAGATACTGCCTCCCTTCAAATGAATTCCCGTTCCCAGCTCAGAATATACTACCAAAACGTGAGAGGACTACGCACAAAGATCGATGAGCTGTTCGTAGCTGTAACCGACGCAGAGCACGACGTCATTATCCTGACAGAAACATGGCTGAACGACGAAATCAATTCCCTGCAGCTGTTTGGACCTAGATATACGGTCTATCGTAACGATCGTGACCCAGTCGTTTCTGGTAAAAAAAGGGGCGGGGGTGTACTTATAGCTGTTTCTAATCGGTTAGCGTCTAAACAAAAAAGTTTTAACAATAACGGCGTAGAACAACTCTGGGTAAACCTTAATAGCCATGGTATTAACACATGCGTGGGCGTCGTATACCTCCCTCCGGACTCCGCAGATAACATAAACGTTATTCAGAACCATATTCAATCCGCACTTGACATTGCTAATTCGCTAGAACCCCAAGCTTCTCATTTGTTATTTGGAGATTACAACCAGCCTGGTCTTGTATGGAAAACGACTTCTTTCGGTTATGCTTACGCCGACCATTCTGACTCATCCCTTTCGAGATCTAGCGTTGCTTTACTAGACGGGATGTCATTACTCAACATGCTGCAAATGTGTACCATCACGAACAGACTAAATCGCACGTTAGATCTTCTGTTTGTAAATGAAGATGCATACAAGAACTGCCATGTCTATCGTGCAGATGAGCCACTCGTTGAAATAGATTCGCATCACCCTCCCCTCTTAGTTGAGCAGACCTGTCCTGGACAGGTTATTTTTGACGAGATTCTTGACGATTTGAAGTATAACTTTTCAAAAACCGATTTTCTTGGACTCAACAACTCACTGCAAACGATTGACTGGGTGACTTTGCTCAATAACGCAACCGTTGTAAATGACGCAGTAGAAGAGTTCTCATCGATCCTGACCCAACTGTTTGAAATATATGTCCCAGCCCCGCGTCCTATACCAAAACCACTTTGGTCCAATCGACGTCTCCGAGAACTTAAACGACTGAGGGTAGCCGCGCTTCGGCACTACACCAACCGAAGAAATCCCAATACAAAGCGGGAATTCATATATGCTAGCAACAATTACAAAGCTTATAACCGCTTCCTATACTCTCGGCATGTATTACAAACGCAATCTGACCTTGAGCGAAATCCGAAACGTTTCTGGTCTTTTGTAAATGAGAAGCGTAAAGAGAGTGGACTTCCTTCTAGTATGACTCTGGCAAATGAAACTTCTAGCACGACTCGCGGTATCTGTAACCTGTTTGCAAAACATTTTTTGTGTGCATTTGAAATAGTTCCGACTACTCCAGAACAGGTCGAAATCGGACTACGAGATGTTCCCAGGGGTGTGATGGGCCTAGGTAACATCCATTTTACGGAGGAAGACATTGTTGCTGCTACTGATAAATTGAAATCTTCGACTTCGGCTGGTCCTGATGGGATTCCTGCCATTATTTTAAAAAGATGTGCGAGTGCCCTTTCCGCTCCCCTAAAGCTGATTTTTAATCTATCTTTGTCGCAAGGGACGTTTCCTCTTTGTTGGAAAAAATCGGTTATGTTTCCTGTTTTTAAAAAAGGTGATAAGCAGGACATAGCAAATTATCGGGGCATAACCTCTCTCTGTGCGGGGTCCAAGTTATTTGAAATTCTAGTAAGCAATGTATTGTTCCGGGAAGCCAAAACATATATATCAACAGATCAACACGGGTTCTTCCCAGGTAGATCAACATCCACGAATTTAGCACAATTCACTTCACACTGTATTAAAAGTTTTGAATGCGGAGCACAAGTGGATACTATTTATACAGATCTCAAAGCAGCATTCGATCGTGTTGATCACTCGCTCCTACTGGCGAAGATAGAAAGATTGGGTGCCTCACTCAACTTCACCAAGTGGCTTAAATCATACCTTGTAGGTCGTACCTTATCTGTCAAACTAGGAAATGTTGAGTCACATAACTTTATAAATTTATCAGGTGTGCCCCAGGGTAGTAATCTTGGACCCTTGCTGTTCTCCTTGTTCTTCAATGACGTTTGTAATGTCCTTCCACCAGGATGCAAACTGATCTATGCAGATGACCTTAAACTGTTTTTTATTGTACGATCTGAATTGGACTGCATTGAACTACAGCGACAACTAGATGAATTTTGTAACTGGTGCACTCGAAATCGGTTGACTATCAGTGTATCCAAATGCTCAGTAATTTCTTTCACGCGCAGAAAAAATCCAATTTTGTGGTGTTATACTATCTCAGGGAAACTACTGGATAGAGTGTCAGTTGTCAGGGACCTTGGTGTACAGCTGGATTCTAAATTGACGTTTAGAGATCACTATTCCCACATCATTGCGAAAGCCAATCGGAACCTTGGTTTTATCATTAGAATAGCCAAAGAGTTTACTGACCCATACTGTCTGAGAGCACTGTACTTCTCTCTTGTACGCTCCATCCTGGAAGCTTCAGCTATCATTTGGTGCCCGTACACAAATGTCTGGATTACCAGAATTGAATCTATACAAGCTAGGTTTCTCCGATATGCCCTTAAAACCTTGCCATGGCGCAACCCGATAGAGTTGCCACCTTACATTGAACGCTGTCGTCTGCTCGACATGGACCCTCTTTCAAAAAGGCGAAATATATCCAGAGCCGTGTTTGTAGGGAAAGTTCTAACAGGTGAAATAGATGCCCCAAATATACTTTCTCAGATTAATGTAAATGTGCCCGCTAGAAGTATAAGATCGTGGAATTTTTTAAGACTTGACTATCAAAGTACTGATTATGGACAGAATGAACCCATAAGAGCGATGTGTAGCGTATTTAATAATGTTTATGAATGTTTTGACTTCTCTGTATCAAGTGACGTTTTTAAAAATAGGCTTAAACGGCTAACTTAGTGCATAAGATGTGATTTAGATAGTGATTTTGATTTGTTAGATGTATTATTAGTAACACATTGTAATGTAATGTAATGTTATGTAATGTAATGTGTAATATTGTTTCATATGTATATGTGAAAAGATAATGAGGTTTTTACGCGCATTTGGAGGTTGTTTGATGGACTCCAAATGGGCTTTTCCTCATTCTATATTTCATGTAGACCATGTAGGTCAGATGAAAAATAAAATAAATAAATAAATAAATAAATTTTGTTGGAACCGGAAGTCGCCATCTTGGATTTCAAAATGGCGGCATTCGTAAGTTTTCGGTGTCTGCTGACCATATCCTTTCAAATGGCACCTATATTGATGGTGGTTCTCACTATTTTGTGGTAACTGGAAGTCGCCATCTTGGATTTCAAAATGGCGCTGATGGTCAATTTTCGGTGTCTGCTGACAATATCCTTTCAAATGACACCCATATTGATTGTGGTTCTCACTATTTTGTGGTAACTGGAAGTCGCCATCTTGGATTTCAAAATGTCGGTAATGGTCAATTTTCGGCGTCTGCTGACCATATCCTTTCAAATGACACCCATATTGATTGTGGTTCTCACTATTTTGTGGGAACCGGAAGTCGCCATTTTGGATTCCAAAATGGCGGTAATGGTCAATTTTCGGTGTCTGCTGACCATATCCTTTCAAATGACACCCATATTGATGGTGGTTCTCACTATTTTGTGGTAACTGGAAGTCGCCATCTTGGATTTCAAAATGGCGCTAATGGTCAATTTTCGGTGTCTGCTGACAATATCCTTTCAAATGACACCCATATTGATTGTGGTTCTCACTATTTTGTGGTAACTGGAAGTCGCCATCTTGGATTTCAAAATGTCGGTAATGGTCAATTTTCGGCGTCTGCTGACCATATCCTTTCAAATGACACCCATATTGATTGTGGTTCTCACTATTTTGTGGGAACCGGAAGTCGCCATTTTGGATTCCAAAATGGCGGTAATGGTCAATTTCCGGTGTCTGCTGACCATATCCTTTCAAATGACACCCATATTGATGGTGGTTCTCACTATTTTGTGGTAACTGGAAGTCGCCATCTTGGATTTCAAAATGGCGCTAATGGTCAATTTTCGGTGTCTGCTGACAATATCCTTTCAAATGACACCCATATTGATTGTGGTTCTCACTATTTTGTGGGAACCGGAAGTCGCCATTTTGGATTCCAAAATGGCGGTAATGGTCAATTTTCGGTGTCTGCTGACCAATACGGATCCAAAATCTTACGATTTCTGTTCACAAGTCCGAATAAGAAATATTCTGAACGCCTGTTATGAACCTATGTATTATTTTCGTACCGCAAAAAATGGGTTAATATTCTATACCATTCTTGCTCTGAAAATTTTGTCGAACAATTTTTGCGCCAAATGATATTTGACCCGCTTTTGCCTGAAGTTTTGATAAATATACCATTTCGGATCTAAGAGAATATTTTAACCCACTTTTACCTGATATTATATCTGAAATAAATTTGCACTAAATTTCTAATAAAAATGCTGGCAGCACTAGCATAGCCGATAAACATCAACCCGAATACACAACCGCAACACAGCCGAAGTTTGGTTTCGCTATTCTCGTGTTTCGTTCCATACTCGTGCACCGGTAAACGAAAATCAAAACCAAACCACGGTGCTGTGTAAACGAAACTCGGTTTGGTTTTCGTGTCTCGTTGAAACACAACCAGCGGTAAGACCGCACACGATGTAAAGGAAACAGAAAATCGTGTGGAAATTTGGTTTACCGCACCGGTACTAAACCGGTTTTTTCCCACCTCTGCCCATCCCACAATATTTTATCTGGCTACGTGCTTATTGCGGAATCTTGCAAGTTCTGAATTATAGCATTGTTGTTCACCAACAGTCGGACATTGGGTTCTTGCTTCTAATGTACTAATGGCGTAGAGCTTTTCGTGAAAACGAGTAGCTGCTATATCGGAAGAACAGTCTGAAAAAAGCTGCGTTCAATTTGCGCTTCCAATACACAAGTTATGTGTGTTGAAATAATATCGATTGAAATGGAGATAGAGTTCTTGGCGTATTCTATGCGAAGTGTGTCCGAGTGTCTTATTTCAAAACAAAAGATCAGCACTTAAATGTACACCACAAATAGCCACATATTTAACTTTATTCTAATTTTTAATTTCACCGGCCACCTAGGCCGTTTTTATAATTGATAGTACATTGAAGTCTTTCTTTTTTATGCGGTTTTTATGCGACTTTTTTATGCGGATTTTCAAAGTTATGCGTTTTTTATGCGGTACGTATTCCCCGCATAAAAAAACTTCAGTGTTCAACAAACCTTAAAATGCTCATAAAAAACGTTTTAAAAAGTAATAGAGACAAACGAAAAATGCCATTTTTCATCATTTTCCTACTTTCCGAAAAGTACTATGTAATATATAATTTAGACAATTCGGGTTTTGATGCCCAAATCTGTTGACTCCCTCTCATTCGTTATAACCACAGTAGGCTGATATCACCCAGTCGACACCGTTATAAGAACCTAGTGTCATCAAAAGACTCACCTGGAGACATGAGATAGGAAACTTGTGTTATCTTATGTTGATCTCTTCTCTGCTTACAGGACATCATCCGTAACCAGTTATTCGTTTGTCAACGCTAGTTCCGGTTTGTATTAAGAGTCGATCTGATGACCAAGTCAGTCTGCCAGATACTGATGAGACGAAGCGTAAACGTAAATCCATGACATCCGAAAGTACAATCGAATTACCTCATAAATTCTCAAACCATTCGACTCGTGACCATTATAGTAGAGAATCGTAGAAACCTGTCGATGATTGATTGGCATGTAAAAATAAATATACAAAATCCCTTCTCGGCGACCAATAAAATTTAATGAACCAACTTAGTCATCCCGTAAACAAAGCTTCCCAATCCGGTAGGTTCGAACTGATGCGCACCCGCCCAGACAAAGGCGACGTCAAAGTTCGGTATAATTATCGTAAATAGTAATTTCCCCCTCGTTTTCATTCTCATAATGGGTTGAATCTTGACGATGGGCTGAATATGGGAATGGGTTGAACGAGTGAAGACACATTGTTTCATCCTGACTGTCAAGTGGGTTCGTTTGGGTTTGTTCTTAAATGGTGTGCTGCCAGTTGATGGGGGGAGGCACTCGTCTCGAAGCGATTACATAGATCGTATCTGATACAATTTATGTATTAGAGATGCGCTTTTTGGTGAAATTATTGGTAGGGGATCCAAGTTATTTTCGTCTTTTTATTATCGGACTTTTTTGATCAATCAACAAATTTATTGAAAGATCAGTTTACTATTACAAAAAACAGTATTTGTGTAGAAGGTTTTGTTACTACTTTCACCAATCAAGTATTTTTTTATTGCTTATTAAAATTGAAACTTACCTCGACGAAATGGGTCGAGCTCATTCAATATCACGATAGAACATCAGTTTTGTTTGAAAACGTTTCTATGTTTTCAAGCTTCGAAAAATTCGAAACTTCTAATTCGTTTACGTTTTTGGTCTGTCTTTTTAAGAAGCCGCACTAATTTCACTCCATGCTCCAAAGGCGCCGTGCGAACGCTAAAGGCTTAACCTACGTTTACATGATTTATATTAATAAACTTGATTTCTCGTATGAATAAATTAAAAAACTCCAACCGACTCCGAGTTCCTATGGTAGGTACATATGGAGTAAAGTTGCAGCTCTATCATCAGTAGGTATAGGGAGGGGAAAGATCCATAAACAAACATCATATATAAATATATTGATGCAGGGCGAACTGTTTGGCGGCTTATTGCCGACAGAGCAGAGCAACAGCAATTTATGCTGTTTCAGTTTGTTCCTGTAGCTTCGATAAAACCTTTAGGGCCATACCGAAGGGCGACGTGGCGGCGGTGGTGGGGAGTTTACAACTTCGCTTGTTCACTTGTGCGTTGGCTGCGTCGGGAATGGAAATCCGAAGCTGCATCATCCAAACCGGTGCTGTCTAATAGATGTGACGATACGCGATGCTGTTATCTAGGTCAGAATTATGCTCGATTGGAGAGGGTATCTTTTTACTGCCAATATTGGCTTCAGTACAACCTTTCTAAAACAATTCAAAAGCTGCTAGGCAAAAAAGTTGGCATTAGAGTGACTCATTTTGTCGATACTGCATAAGGGCATTAATCACCAAGCGCGCATCCCGCAGGTGGTATAATCTTCGAGTGTATCGAAAGCTGAGAAACCAGGTCAAATCGAAAATGCGTCCGAGACCTGCATGTAGTTCTTGCCCGAATCCGAAAGTCGGACACCGCCATCAGTCCCGAATCACCTCGGCACTTCTGCATCATTATAGTGCTGCACCGCACGTTGCGCGTTTACAAATTAGTTCCACCTGTTGTGAGTTCCAATTTAGTAAATGTAAATCGAGATAGTGCGCGGATAAATGGACCCTTTTCTACGTGAATCCAAGCCACTGGCTTCGTCGCACTCAGAGGTACGCGGGATGTGTGTTCTAGATTCGAAAGATTGCATCAAGCTACGGCAGGGTTGTACCGAAAGGCAATGTTTATGTGAAAACTATCATTTTAGCTGCTAATATTTGTATAAAATTGGATAAAATAAAAATTAAAAAAGTGAGACATAATGCAAGAAATTAGTTTTTGGATCATTAATACATTAATCACGGAAAAATTTCTCCCTCCCCTTTGTCGCAAATTGTCAATTGTTTGTTTAATTTAACTTTTATTATTTTTCAGAGCATTTAAAACCCGCTTCTAAACGTGCGACATAGGTTATAAATGCCCTTTTACCGGCAAAAGCAGAATTTGAATTATGTCCTGGAGCATTATATCAAAAATAATCATAAACATTTCCAAACACGTCAAAACCAATCCAATCGCACTCGGGCAACCCTGCGAGAAAGTTTCGTTTTCTTCTGGGATGCTGTCGAGCAGATTGCGCCTGAACACTCCACGATCTGGTGGGCGCGCAAATGTGGTGCTGCTTAGCGGGAGCATGCATACGGATCCGATACGATATGTGGCGAGTTTATGTTAATTTTATTGTTTTTAGATGATCACTTTATGTACAGGCGGTTCGCGAAGCGGTGGCGGTGCTTTATGATGCCAACAGAGCATATTGCTGCTGTGCCTTGCTTCACAGCTCTGACAAGTGCCGTTTCATCACATCTGAGCTGATGATGAAACGTAACTTGTGAAACAATCGATGTGATTGTTCCAACTTTCGGAGGGATTTATTTTGGTCTGATGTGGAATTTTTGTATAAATATAGCTCGAGGTTCCTGTTAATCTAAGTGCTGATAGATGTCTCAACATTTGCTACATTTCTTGGGGGTCTTAAACTTTCCACAGTTAAGGGATTAATTTAGCCTTCATCCGCGTAAAAATAACATTCCAACTTGCATCAATTCTGCTGCTATTGTGTACCGAAATGACATTTCTAAAGGTAGCAGAAAAATCCTCATCGCGTTTCCAATTTCATTTCGCGCATCTTCCAAATGAGTGAGCATATGCGACCCTAACCGTCACGCACGGTTGATCCAGATTCTGCGATGGACCATTTTTTTCTTCTATTCCATTTCCATTATCTGTACCCTAACAGCAGCGTCCGTCTGCTGCAACGCGCTGCGTTGATGCAATTTGCAGATGCCCAGATGCTTCTGGCGGAAATGTGCTCAACGCGTACCGAGCATAGATTGTTTTCAATCGACATTCCGTAACCCCGGGCAGAGCAGAGCATACATGCAGGAATACCGTGAGGCCACGCAACAGCGACGTGGATGGCGTGAGGCGGCACGGGACCGGAGGTCTTTGTCTGTTCAGAATTTGTCAACGGTCACAACAGCGGCTTCCAATCAATAGAATTGTGAAGAGAACTGGATAGAAAAAGCACATGCGAAACCAACCGTGATCGCTAATTGAATCACTCCATATATGTTTTCGCTTTATGCTCGTTGCTGGCAGTCGATGCTGATCCCATCAGTCTGGCACACCTTTCAAATCGGATTTTAATCGCTGCGTCTATTTTCGTGCTCCTATCAGTTACAAACTGTAAGGGGAAATACATGTCAGAGGATTTTACCGGATTGATACTGTGATGCTTACTTCAGTTAGAATCTGGACGCAGAATTTGTCGGTTCTGAAACGTTATTATAAATACTGCTTTTTCAGAGCCTTTTCGTCACGATACGCACAGTTCAATATCCTCAAATATTTCGGTAAATGGAAAACTATCGCACGAAAAGCACCGAATGTGCTGCGTGGGGGCATCTACGAGCAACTGTAACACTAATGAGTAATTGCAAGACACTCGGATCATGAAGTTGTTATGAAATTCGGTGCCAGTTATAAAAGGTGTTTGAATTGCATTACGGAAAAAACGCAGCAAAAACTAGCTGGTGGACCGATCCTTTTCAAACTTTCAGACAAAATATAAACCGTTAGTAAGCTTTTGGCATATGTATTTCATTCAACTTCAATACCATATCTCTACGCTCGCACCTTACGCTTCATTTGGTTCTGTACAATATCTGGCTGAAGCTTCTTCTGTACGGAAACCCACTTTTTCATCAAATCTTCCTCAGGGCGTGCTTCAAATTACCCAGTATTTTTCGATAGGCCTTAGTTCCGGTGCATTGGGATGGTCATTAGAATGACGAGAAAAAATGGCCCCTATCGGCCCACCCCTGAGTCCATTCCTAGTCCCACCAGGAGTACATGCTCCAAATTTAAAGCAAATCGGACAAGTTTAGCTACCGAACCAACGTGCGTGAAGTTTGCATGGGATTTTTCGACAATTCACATGGAGACAACCCACTAGCACGCATTTTCACCGCTAGGTCGCACTGTATGCATCATATTATCACTGCAAGTGAAAATATAAATGATAATTTAATTGTCTACAATTTTGTGGAAGACTGCTAGTCAATCCAGCTTTTGTAAAAGAAGTTATTAAACTTTTTACGAAGGGATGTCTGAGTCGGTTTTGCATGGGGCCTAGCAGTGCATAGTTGTGTATCAGTACTCGATTCCCACGAACTATACGTTTTTGTGAAATAATGGTTAGATTTAGCTAAATAGTATGTTCAGAAAAATTGTAGTACATGATACGAGTTATATTTTTGTTAGAATATTTTAATTCCACCTGTGATCGCACAGAGGGCACTAACACTAACTTTTTATAGAAGAGATAATGAATAAATTATAGAAAATCAATAAAGCAAATGAAATTTAAAAACTATTTAGGCAAGAAGTTGATATAAAATTATCAAATTCATAAAATGAGAACAATGATTAATATTGAGCTAAATGAAAAATGACACAATATCAAAAAGTTATAAAATTAAATAAAAAATTTCAATTGATTCAATCTAACAAATTGGATGAAATGAATAAAAAGAATGTCTGAACAGAATCTATCAAATGAATAAAACTAAGAAACCGAATAAAATGAATGAAATGAGTAAAATAAATAAAATAAGTAAAATAAACAAAATAAATAATATATATATGAAATAAATAGATAGATAAAATAAATAAAATGATTACATGAAAAAAGGGAAAAAGAAAATAAATAAAATAAAATAAATTCAATGATTGAAATGAAAAATTAGGCGACCTTAAAACAGTTATAAAATTAATAGGGTAAATTAATTTACGTCACATTAATAATTCGGATGGAACACACAAAACAGTCTCCTTCCAGTCATCCTTATCGCTTGTAAATTGATTTTTTTTAAATTTTTATTGCCATTTGGCTCTTTTTTAGTGTTTGAAAAATATCCAACCCTATGTGCGGGGTTGGGAATCGAACCTAGGTGAGCTGCGGGCAAGGTAATCAATTTACCAACTACACTATGTCCGTTTCATTCGGAATTCTCGTTACGGAGATATGGATTAAGGTTGAACAGAGAATGGGCTAAAATTGAAAACGATAAAAGCAATTTTTTCCGCACCGTGTGATAGATCTTCATAAAAATCAATCAGCAGTACCGTAACAACATTTTATATAAGCTGATTGATTTTTAAAAAGATCTAACACACGGTGTGGAAAAAACAAGAGCTTTCTAGTTTCCATGGTGAAAAATCGGAAATAAATACTCATAATTCAATAAAATCTCTCAGTGACTTCGCATACCTCAAATTTTAAAACCGCGTTGCTTTTTTTTATTACGAACATTTTTTGAAGGTTGCATATTGATTGGAGGGTATCCGACAAAGTTATTCATACATGAAGGTCAATATAATTTTTGAAAATATCCTATTCCATTCCACAGTGTTTCAAAATATCGTTTTCATGAGCAAAATTCAATAACCTCTGAACTATTGCTTTTGGAAATTAGATTTCTTCGAAGAAGCTTCTTGATTTATAGACGCATCCATTTATAGACGCATCTCACGATATAATGAAATGAGTGATTAAATACCCTAAAAGTGAGGTGCAATTTATTTTCCCAGAAACTTTAGTTAGTAGCTCGCGGTTTTCAGAAAAGTTCTAGAAAATGTTGATGTAAAGAACTTTGCAGAAGATACTAAAGCTCCATACAGTAACGGAAGCGAGATATGTAGGCCTTATTATAAATTAGTGTATCTAGTCATTGTGCATTTTATTGATAAACTACGTGACTATATATAGTTAAAGCGTGTAAAATTTTGTGAATAGTGCATTTTCCGTTTGCTGTTAGAGCACTTGTTTTGTTTCGCCGATCGTTGCTGTTTGTTTTTGCCTGCACCGGTTGCTCATTGTAGCGGCAGCACCGCAGGGATATGGAAGAGTGCAAATTTCGCTTTACCATTTCCATCAATACATATTGTTTTAAACAATAGCCAGTACGGTGTCAGGGCCATGTATAAATGTCGTAGCACTTTGGGGGTAGAGGGGTGTAGCAAATTTGTGACGATGTGTGACGAGAGGGAATATTGTGACAAAATACTACGAGGGGGAGGGAGGGGTCGAAATTCGCCGAAAAAAGCGACGTCATTTATGTACGGCGCCAATAGGCAGGGTCACGATATCGGTGAAGCTAACTAAGGCTCAACATTTTCGATACGCACAAATTTTAATCTTTTATGCGGAACGAGTACCTAAATAAATCGAAATGAGCAAGAGAGTGTGCCGGTGTAAATACACCGAGTTTCAAGATGTTACACGAAGCTCAACACAATCGGCTTTCCAAATTTGAGAACCGTCGATTTGTTTTTTGTCTGTTTAAAAACGCAATGTCGCAAAAAGCAACGCGGTACTAGATTCATCGCAACGGCACGCTGACTAGCACTGACATTGAGTGCCTTAACTCTCCAGTTGTGGTGTGCAAAGCAGTACACAGCGCACTGCATAATTTAAATATATCTGTCGGCTACTGCTATCGTCTCCGCTCCGACGAAAGCCCAAGGACAATATATTCAAAGAATGTTTGATTGGCAATCAGTGATCTAAATCTGCGATTAGAAGTAATTTGTTGACCATTTCAATAGTTTTTAGCCTCTGAGGTATTACGATTGTACCGATTTATATGGGAAATTCCAGTGTATCCTTACTAATACCCCTGTAACTCCGGAAGCAAGAGTCAGAACCGAATGAAATTCAGCAGCAATCAATGGAATTACTGTATCTATCGTTTGAAATCAAGTTTGTAAAAATCGGTAGAGAATTCGTTGTGGAATGGGTGTGATATTAGCTTAGGAACTTTGCGGGTTCCCCGGGGGCGTCATGAACCGTCATGGGTAGCCAATGTGGTCAAATCTGCTTTGATTGATCATTGGTGATCCAGACCCGCAAACTAGAGTAATGTTTCATCAATTTTAATAGGTTTTACATCATTTGAACATCATGGTGGTACCAGTTTATATGGGAATTTGCTGTGTGACCGCACTCTTCAACCCGTAACTCCGGAACCAGAAGTCATATCAACTAAAAATTCAATAGCCGCTTATGGTAGTGTTATACCTTTCAGATGAAACTAAGTTTGCGAAAATCGGTTCAGCCATCTCTGAGAAAATTGTGTGAGTTTAAATGACACACACATACACACACATGCACACACACACATACATACACACACAGACATTTGCCGATCTCGACGAACTGAATCGAATGGTGTATGACACTCGGCCCTCCGGGCCTCGGTTAAGAAGTCGATTTTTACAGTGATTGCATAGCCTTTCTTTATATGAGAAAGGCAAAAAGGCGACAAGTGTAACGATGAAAAGTACCGCTCGGAGTTGAATCAAAATAGATTGAGTCAGTGGTTAACGAAACGCTATTTGCTTCCTGCCGACACTATATTAGCACCTGTGAGCATTGATTCTATCCTGGCCGTTCAGTGGAAACCAATCTAGTGAGCTTTACGTCATTTTGTATGAATAATATGTGCAAAGAAACTTCAAGTGGATGCGATGTACAGATTTGAAATCCGGATTTGACAAAGTGAATCACGATATCCTGATTGCCAAACTGAAAGAAAAATTGGCTGCGCGACTAGATTCTGTGGGTGGTTTCGATCGTATCTCGTTCATCGTCAAGTTGCTGTTTGTATTGGCATTGCTCGGTCTGATTGCTTTTCGAACAGCTCTGGAGTTCCTCAAGGTAGTGCACTTGGACCGCTGATTTTTGCGCTATTCACTAATGACGTTGCTGATATTTTGAATCCTGATGGCAAACTATTTTTCGCTGACGATGTTAAACTATATTACGTAATTCCTAATCAGTCCGACTGGATACTCTCAACGACTGGTGTGTGCGGAATATGATGGTTTTGTGCATTCCCAAATGCAGTGTCATCAGCTTTCGTCGCACTAGGTCTCACCTCGCATTTTCGCCGCTACCTCGCACTGTATGCATCGTATTATCTCTGCAAGTAAAAATAAGGAATATAATTTAGTTGTCTACAATTTTGTCGAAGACTGCTAGTCAATCTAGCTTTTGTACAAGAAGTTATTAAACTTTTAGCGAAGTGATGTCTGAGTCGGTTTTGTATGGTGCCTAGCAGTGCATGGTTGTATATCAGTACTCGATTCCCACGAACTACACATTTTTTTTGAAATAATGTTTAGATTTAGCTAAATAATATGTTCAGAAAAAATGTAATACATTATTTGAGTTATATTTTGGTTAGAACACTTTATTTCCACCTGTGATCGCATAGAAGGCACTAACTTTTTATAGAAAAGAGATAGGCAGCACAATCTTTCCAAAAAGTAATAGAACCTTACCCGTCGGATTTTGGGTGCGCATAAACAAACGCCGAAAGCTTCATTACAATTACAAGCAGAAAAACAGCTCAAAAAATGTACCTCCTAAGTTTTTATCCAAGTCTTGTAGTTGCTATTTTTCTTCTGGAATGTAACTACGAGATCCAAAATATTAATCTCACGGTTCCCCACGGAACTGTTCCGCAAAAGCTGTTCCGACGTCAATTATCGTAAGAAGCAGTTTACTGGGACGATTCCAAGAATTTTAATACCTATATTGCTGGTGTAACTGTTAATACTCAAAAATATTGTTACATCCCATGGAAAATCCAGAATTCATGGGATCCAGATAGATTGCACCGAAACAAAACAGAAAAGAAAAATTCAAACTGGGGGATTTAAAGATTCAACTTCCTTGACCTGATTCAAAGTCTGTACTAACAGGTTATCGTGCTCAATAAAATTACAAATAACAAATATATTTGATATTTAACCGATTTTTACTCACAATCATTTCCTAACTAATGACCGTCTTCAAACCCATTCTTTTCTCAATCTATCTATCATTGATAATACAAGTGACCCTTGTGAAATGATCATAAAACCCTTCAGCAACACAGATGAACAACTTCGTTATACGGCAAGGCACTCGCGGCGGTGCCACTCCCTCCGCCAACCACCGAACGAATGCCTTGGCAGGAAGCGAAAGGAGCTCCAGCAGCCAGCAAAACTATGTTTGCAGTCTTGTTATTAGTTTTTATTAACATCATCAACGAACATTGTCCGTCGGTCGAGTCTCCACATTCAGCGCATGAGTATAGATTCCTATCACACTGCTGGCTGCTGATGCAGCAAAACACAACACTAGTCAGCTGGAGCGGCAAGTTCGACTTTTTTTTGTTGGTCTTGTACACTAGTTGTACATCATAAAACTTCAGAGTCCGAGATGCTAGTGGACCATATCGTGTCAAGGAAAAAAATAGATGCAATCGGAGTCCCTTGTCTATCGCTTACGGCTGATGCAGCAGCAGCAGCAACAACTACGTGCCACGATGCCGAGGAGGCGAAGAGTTTGCAGCGACTAGTGGATTCAAGTTTTCCGTTTTCCAAACACGAGATCTAAACGACAACATCACCGGGGTGGCTTGTGGTGTCTGGCAAATCAAATGCTCGCCTCGCCCGTTGGGGGCACTCGAGATAAGAAAAGATAAATTTACATGTTCACATTGCTTACCTAAATCAAAATTGTTAGGAAGCGGTTTCGAACTGCAACCCAGCTGCAGCGCCATGTGTTTTTATGAGAAGTGGAGAAATTGATTTTGAAACGATTCAATTGCTTGCATGGGATGCAGTTCCGCATTTCGAGTAGCGCCGGAGTAGATTTTTATCGCTAAATTCATTATGGGGCCTATTGATTACGCATTTGCTAGGTTGGAGTGCTGCGCTGTCAGTGGCAGGTCTGTCTATCTATGTATGTAAATATTTTTATTTGGAAAGATTGTGAGAGGAAATTATTTGGATTCATCTGTACTTCAACAAGCTATTTTCGATTATCTTAGATTAAGCGAGGAATGTATGGCAAACATCCAATGTATTGATAGCATTTCATCTAGTTTGTATTCAGTGTTGATTGAAGATGTTATTTTTTCAGTAATTTGAAGATCTCCGGGAGAGTATAATTTCTATCAACGTTTTTCACCACCTCTACCAAAAATTGTAAGGCAACGAATCTCATTTGTTAACTGCGGAATTATAGAATTAAAGCATCTGGCTTTCAATATTAAGCATGTAGAATAGGATGACAATAATTTATTTTAAAAAAATTTGCAACCTACACCCCGCAGCATCGTTTCAAATCATGAAAAAATGACACTGTCCAAATTTTGATCGAAACTGGGTAACTATATCTTTTTCTTTTGTCTTTGCCGTGAGATTTTTTTTTTTTTTTTGGCTGATTTGAGCGATTCGTAGTAATGCTGCCTAAGCTCGACTCCTGCCAGTAGAAGACGAAAGATTAGCCTGTAAAATTTTAAGCCTGTTTTTAATGACCTTGCCACTTATATTTTTCCAATCTCTATCTTTCATATCCTTGCTCTCCCTTGAGTACTGTGGCGCTAAATTTTCATAACTTTCCCTACTCAGCAGGCATTGTAAGTCTCACTCACTCACTTTTCTTTTCTCACCGGAGAAGGTGATAATATTTTCATTTTGTGGAAATCAATAAGGTGTCAAATTCTATGTTTCATTTCCAAGAAAAACGACGAAGAAGTACAATATAATTGTTTTTTTTTTTCTTGATTTGGAATATCGCCAGCAAGGCAGCGAGCGCAAAAAGGATACCGTGATAAACTCATTTACTCATTCTCCGGCGGATTTTTATTTATCCGGAGAAATATTGGGTTATTTTTACCCGGATAGGTTGTGTGAGTGCCAATAACTTTTCATGTGTGAAAATGTGAGTTTTTATTGTCCAAATAGCAAATTTTTCCGACGCATTTAAAATGTGACTACATATTAGTTAAAATAAAAAAGGAAAAAAATATCTCAGGAATGGCTGAACCGACTGACAATGAAAAAAGACTCAAAATTGTACTTAGACTGTTAGTGAAGATGAAATAATGGTCTGTGGGTGTAGTGTTCAAGTAATAATTTCTACTATAGTAGAAGGGTTTTTGAAAAATCAAAACGATCTTTCCCTCGCTGTTGCCCAAAACTGACTGATTTATTTTACAGAGGCTTGGCTTTCCTACTAAAAGTCCCTACTAAGCAAATTCCGATGGCCCAGACGGTTCCCACGTCGCTCGTTCTTGGTGACGGATGGTATCACGTGGCTTTTGGATTACGCTAAGCGTGACTGCTCTAAACAATGTAGTGTCTGTTCTAAGACTTGTTGTTGTTCTGATATATGCTGGGTTTGAATTTGTATGTCCGAAATGTTACTCATAACTACTCCCTCCTGTAAGTTCGAATCGTCCCGATTCGATTGGATATGGTTTGCATGCCGAGTTATGTGGCATTGGGTTTTTCCAAGTGCTACAAAAATTATGATTAAAACCAAGCACAGGCTTGAAATACTCGTGCCAACGTATGTCTGCGTTTTTGGCTGATACATGTTCTCCAAATGTAGTCTATTGATGATATGGAGTTGGTCCATAGTTGTGAGATTTTCTACGCTTTGTTGAATAATTTTAAGACCACTTATAGGAATAATGATCGGGGATTCTGTTCTGATGACTTCGGTATTGGCAAACTCAGTGCCACTGATTTGGAGAGTACAGTTATGGTATTCGATTAAAAAAGTACCTGTGATGTTTCTGGTTGGTAGCTTATACGAAGTTTTCATTGTAATATTCCTTGCGGACTTGATGATAATAATGTTACTAGTTAAAGACTTTATTTCCGTGGTCTTGGAACAACACTCGAAATGGCATTTACCTGACAATCCTCTATGGAGTCTTGAAAAGCTGGCGTCGTCAGTTGAATCCAACAAATTTTTCTAGGTGCATAAGGCATTTTGGTTGATTCGTTGGCAGAGCGTTGTGATGAAGAAATTCTTCCTGTAGTTGATCATGGCGTTTGAAGCGGGCAGATTTATGTATGTTTTCCCTACTGGTAGGTACTGTTTCTAGTAACAAACACGTGTTTGTGCTACTTTCGATGAAGGGTACTGAACCAACTAGGAACAATTTTGACTGATTAAAGAATGCTTTAAGGCCTAAAATATCGTAAATTTCTTCGATATTATGGAGAAGTATTCCTTGGCTCTCGAGTTAATGACTTGCAAAATCTAATTCTTCAGGCGAAAGAACTCTCTGCGAAATTATGTTTAATTTAGCTAATCGAACAGCATTTTCTATGTCTTGAAGGTGTGAAGTTAATTGATCGAGGTTTTTTATTCTATTTGTACAATTCTAATATAATTGATAGGGACTTGTTATTACGGCTTTCTGAAATAGGTCCTTTGACATTTTGTTTTTGTTGATGGTTGAGTCTTTTAATGATAGTATTGATCCTGTCTTGCAATTGTAAATTAATTTTCAACTGTTCGTTATTTTGGTTTGTGAGAATAGAATTTCCTAATTGTAAATTTTCTATGTCGTGTGAGAGTTCTAATAGATCATTGTTATCTAAGTTACTGCGAATACTAAGTTTAATTAATTAATTTATTAATTTATTTTTATTTATTTATTTTTATTTATTTATTTATTTTTTATTTATTTATTTATTGGAGCAGGGAAAAGCCCATTTGAGCCGAACTCAAATTTGCTCTTTCTCGAGAGAGCGCAAAACCAAAATTAAACAAAACAAAATATTTATGAGATTATGGGTCAAGTTTTAAAAATATCACTGTAGAGACGTTTAGGGGAAACACGGGACAAATGATGTTCCTACCACTGACAATCCTAATCTAGTGTTTTGTATCTACTGTGAAAATAGTCGCTGGTTTCAAGAATTGTTTTTGCTATTGCTTTGTAGTTAAGTTATGAGCTGTAAAATAGAAACGTTACCTTCGACATAATCGGAGGTGTTTAATGCGAAAAAACGTCTAATAAATATTTATTTCGTCAGAACGCAAATAAATGGTTCAGAAACCATTGTATGTCGTGATAAGAATTTGATTTCTACTTCATATTGAAATCCTATTAGATTATTTCTAAACTTAAATAGGTGTATCATATAAGATTTTTCAGGCTGGTGGCATTATAAGGCTTCAGACACTTTATCCCATTGGAAGAAACATTGAACGAAGGCTAAACCATAAATAATCTACCTGTAGAAGTGATACCTGTTCAAAACAGAATTGAAAATTAAGTTGTCATATTATAAATCACTAGAACCGAAGCAAAATACAGTAAGTATAAAACTCCTCTAAAACTCCGATCAGCCGGGTAGTCTACTTCCACGCCAGATCCAATGGTTCAGCCCACCAGTTCGGGAAAACGCACGGTTCTTCAAAATTATTAACCCTCTGCTTGAGGTGTCATTTAGGAACAATCCCATAAAAAATAAACCAAACACCCATTTCTGGTACGACAACAAACTATAAATATTACCAGCTACCAGGTTTGAAGTTTATCAGGGAAGCAAAAGTTACACATTCTTGAAACCCATGAGCCGTGACGTTTAAAGGCCCTCTGTCTGAGCTGCAGTTCGGCAATGAGCACGGCATTGCCGAATAAAGGTTTCGGACGATTTAGCAAACAATTTTCAATGAAAGCCAAGAGATTGAAAATCAACATTATCGGCGTGGAAAACTAATAACTACCTTTTTGGTGGATATGATTTTTGATTTTTTGCATGTTTATTAATAAGAGAAACGTTCTTAATCGTTGTTGGACAGGGTACATAAAACATTAAATCGTAATTCACGTGATATTGAACGTAGTGTAGGAAACAGAGGCCCAGTGGTAATTCTTTAGACAAAAGACGAACAACACCCATATTCTTGTTTGAATATGCTACACATTTAGATGAAAAGTAACACTTTGTCGCAATATTATAAAATATTGTATAAACTTTTCAAACAACCTAGTATAAGGTACAGAAAATGATTGAAAAATTCACTACATCTTCAAAATCTTGATAATTGTAGAAAATTATTTTTCGCTCCTTTCGCAGGCTTAAATTAGCCAATCTTGTATTTTTAAACCATTTTAAATATTTCAAACGCTTTGGGAAAAAACGCTATTTTAATTCAAATAGTAGTGCGATTGGATTCTTTTTGATTTATCCAAAATATAAAGAAGTTGGATTTGAATGTTTCGTGTTCCACTCGTCAATAACTGACATCAACTTGATGTCAGCTAGACGACATATCGAAACTAACACCAAATTGGTGGCAGTTAGACATTAAATCCAAACAGTTCACTCAACATGTAAGAACTCCTAAAGCAACTGGCTTGTACCGAGTGATGTCTCGGTTGGCCAAACACAGAAGCTCTGGGTATATGGAACCGAGCTCTTGTCTTTTGGCATTAGAGCCAAACTCCTTTGACTATACTCGTTACCAGCCAGCTGTTTTAGGCGTTCACACATGTTGTGTGGACTGTTTGGATTTAAGGTCTAACTGATGCCAATCTGATGTTATATATCGGATATATCGTCTAACTGATAGCAAGTTGGCGTCAGTTACTGACGAGTGGAACACGAAACATTCAAATCCAACTCCTTTAAGTCAGGTTTTGTGCCCTTAGCCGCAAATTGGCATTTTTTTCCTATGCAAAATATGATTCCATGGTACGTATACGAAACATATAATTTCAAACAAGCAATTGTGTTGATTGAATTGATTTGCTCCTTAAGCCAACTTTGATCTTGTTTCAACTCCTTCAGTTCCACACATCTAGAAAAAATAGTGTAAATTTACATATCCTGACCCTGACATATACGAGCATCAAAAATGACTTAGTTTTACGTTTGACTTTTATTTTACATGACGTTTAATTTCGTAAATCATGTAATTTTACTCCACGTACAGCGTTTGTTCTGAATGGTAGGAAGTGCAATTTTATGTCATTGCGCATGTAAAGTATATGTTCCATGTAAAATTAAACGGAACACGGTAATGTTACGTCATTTCGTAAATTACGGTTCGTTGAATTGTGTCATGTTTGCAATTACGTCTGCGATAAAATTTAGATTTTTTTGGTGTGCATGTTGTTTATAAACAAAAACGTTTTTTAAAAGCTATTATTTTTCGTTTTTTCCTTTTAGCTAGAGATTACCCTAGTAACAATTGAGGTTTTATGGTACTCTTGGAGTCCTTCTTAAAACCTAGAATGCATTTGTAGTGTGCTATAAAACTAAAAATGTTACTTGGGTACTGAGTAGGGAAAGTTATGAAAATTTAGAGCCATAGTACTCAAGTGAGAGCAAGAATGTCAAATATACAGATCGGTAGACAGTGGCAGCATGATTAGAAACAGGCTTAAAATCTTACGGACTAATCTTTAGTCTTCTGCTGGCAGGGGTCGAGCTTAGGCAGCATTACTAGGAAGCACTCAAGTCTACCAACATATCTCCCGGCAAAGACAGACTTGTCCTTCTTTACCATGCGAACCGACAAAAGAGAAGTCATCTAAGATGACCACTGAAAACATGTCAACGATTACAGCATCAAAAAAATGCTGATGTTCATCTCTGTTTGCCTTTCGAATGCCGGGGTAGTTTTTATTTGACTATTACCATTGCTCTTGCATCGCGTTAGTAGCGGGTTTGCTATTGTGTGTAAGGTGGTGGCTTTGCCTACAGCGACTTTGGCTAACTATATTTGTGAGAAGGCTGTGAGGACAACTAACGCATTGACAAGGATCATGTCGAATAACGGAGGAGCAAGAGACAACACGAGACGTCTCCGGGCGGGTGTCTGAGGTATGGCGTACCGGCCTGGCCGCTGCGCTGAACTCGAAGCAGAACTGAAAGAAGTTGACAAGCGCGTTTCGTCTAATGGCTGTACATGTCGCGAGAACGATTTCGTCGGAGGCGGTACGCGTAATTGCCGGAATGATTCCCATCTGTATCACTCCGATTGAGGACGTGGAATGCAACCAGTGAACTATGGTCCCAAAAGCTGTATTTAGGAAGACAAAACTGTTTGCGCCTAAACCGTTGGTTTTAGTTATACAGTATATTCGGCAAACTTTCTTAGAACTTTCTTGCCGATTTTTTATATTAATTATAGTACACAGTTACGGTTACAGTAGTGGTAGTTGCAAACATCGTTAATTCTAAATCGGCCAAAAAGTTATCTATGCTCACTTATGAAAAAACCTTTTAGGTTCGGACTAGTGCTCAAAACGAGTGCTAGAAAGAAAATGCTTTAATTCACGTCTTGTTATCTTAAAATGAAAGCTTGAAACGAGTTTGTTATTCATAGCAGCGGAAATTATTGTATGCTTTTCCAACATTTATGCAATGTTTGAAAGCATAAATTAAAAATCAAATCAATTTGTTACTTGAAAACAAATAAAAGTAAGAAGTCTGAAAATCGCTAACCGCGAACTGGCAAAATAACTCATAAGCATAACTCCCTAGCATCTCTATAATGCATGTTGGCGGTACTTGCTTTATTGACCATGTAATAGATAACTTTTATTTAGAATTTACCATGGTACGCTATTAACACTATTGTAAATTCACGCTATCATCACTGTTTTTTTCAAAAAGTGTCACATTTTCATGACTTTTGGCATTATCACACACATTGACTATTTTCTCAGTTGATTTTACCATAAGAGATTGAGCGATGAAAGCGTGGCCCCTTAAAAATACTATTTCTCACTTGTCATTTCATACATTGATTTATCGTAAATACTTTGTTTGCAACACTTTTAGAACTTTGTATGGCGCATATATTTGCTGAAGTTTGATTCCAGTTTCTACACGAAAAAAAAAATCCGTTCATAAATTCATGAACAAAAGGTCACGATTTCGTGAACTGAACGCTTTACGAAAACCGTGACCAAGTTCCTGAAATTATGAATAATAAACCGCGTATTCATGAAACTATTTGTGTTTTTTAAAACTAGTTCGCCCCGAATCTATACATGGCGTTACATTAGAATGTTTGGTTGGGTTACTGTTGTTGCTCAGTGGACATGTTTAGTTTTTGTTGTGATTCTTGTTCATGATTTGGGAATACACAGTCGACAGTTAAACGTTGTTCATGATTTCAAGAGCTTATTCGCGATTCTTGTGAATTCTCATGACGTTAGCAGGATTAAAGTTCAAGATTTAAAGATCTTAGTCGCGATGTTCGTAATTTCTATTCACGTTTTCGTGATATTTTAGCCATGAGTAGAGTGATTCATGTTCATGATTTCAGGATCTTTGTCACGATTTTAAATATGTCTGTCATGACTTGTGTGATTTGTGCCCATGCTTTCAGGGTCTTAGTCGCGATTTTTGTAATTTCTGTTCATGTTATCGTTATATTTTAGTCATGATTTCAGAATCTTAGTCGCGATTTTAGATATTTTTGTCACGAATTGTGTGATTTGTGTTCACGATTTCAGGATCTTAGTCACGATTTTCGTAATTTCTGGCCATGTTATCATGATATTTTATTTTAGAGGTTACTTTCAAAGATTAATGTAACTAATGTTCATTTTTTATTATGGTAGTCGTACTACCATGATAAAAAATGAACAATTCTTTTTGCCACGATCACGATCTGTTATTTTTTGGTTACTAACGGTTTTTTTACCCGCAATAACATGACAATGTGAACTGGATCATTAAAATAAGACTCATTCGCGATATGTGGATTTGTTAGAATGATTAGGGATATCTTCAAAA
The DNA here is from genome assembly GCF_030247195.1 of Topomyia yanbarensis. Classification (NCBI taxonomy): domain Eukaryota; kingdom Metazoa; phylum Arthropoda; class Insecta; order Diptera; family Culicidae; genus Topomyia; species Topomyia yanbarensis. Next base: position 43,041,767 of record NC_080671.1, on the reverse strand, counting down.
TATCAAAAGCATTGAAATAGATACTAGATAGATCGTAAATCATGCACCAGGAATCATGAATAAGTTCACGAATATATGAATAATATTTTATGATTTCGTGAACTTTTTCACGAAAACGAATGACAAGTTGTGACTTTTGTACTAGGTATTATGAACCAGTTCACGAATACATGAATAACATTACATGATTTCGTGAACTATTTCTATATGTTAGAAATCATGAACCAGTTCACGAATGCATGAATAATATTTTTTGATTTCATGAACTAGTTCACGAAAACGAACGGTAAGTTGCAACTGTTATACTAGGTATCATGAAACGGTTCACGAATACATGAATAATATTGCATTACTTCGTGAACTATTTCATGAGCACGGATATGGGATCGTAACTAATATATTAGGAATCATGAACCAGTTCACGAATGTATGAATAATATTTGATAATTTTGTGAACCATTTCACGAGCACGGATTTTGGATCGTGACTAATATATTAGGGATCATGAATTAGTTCATGAGGATTGAATGGATTTATGAATAAAATTTCGAATTTCGTGAAATAGTTAACCAAAAAATAGCTAGAATATTTTGATTTTGTGAACTAATGTTTCTATATCTATGCAAAAAAATCAACCTTTGGTTTTATGAATAATGTTCATAAAGATAAAAGCCTGATGATTTTTGTTCATGGTCCAGTTTTCGTAACGTAAAAACGTGATTGTTCCAGAAGCTCAAAATTCTTCGTTTTTTCTTATTTCTAGGATTTAAGTCGGTGTAGATTTCATGGGCTTTGGTAAATTTTATTTCTATCGAGTCTGTAATTTCTTTGATTTCAACAAATGATGTTAGCCCGTCTATAGTTATGGATAATCTTCTGAGAATTGGTGAATAATTTTGGAGATCAATTATATGTATAATTTTGTGTTCGCCAATTTTCAGAAAATATTGCTCTGTCTTCATGGCTAGAAGACCGGGGTTGTTGCTAAGATCCATTATCTCTATGGAATGTGGTAGTCCTGTGGATATAAAAATGTAAGTCGCAAGAATGATGGTATATGAGGTGGCCATGATAGGGGTATCTGAAAAATAGAGGATGATTGGTTAGATATCTTTGTAAACGGTGATTTCAAATATTTTTAATAAGTTACTTTCGGATGCGTTGTGATAAAGTTTTATGCAATTTACGTTCTCTTTCGTCAGTATATGTTTGGTTTCGGTCGGCGACGACCATAACTAGGTCGAAACTATTATTTCTTTTTGACTTCATTTGTCGTCCTTTATTCAAGACCATTTACGGCAAAGAATCGATTAAATTCAACGTTCGGTTAAACGAAGCAGTTGATAATAATTGGTTCTTGGGTATATCAGTTGAAAGAGGCATGTAGATGGGGAATTTTGCAGTAGTATACCATTCTCCTAGTTCAAGCGATCGACGGTTTTTAGAAATTTTAGAAAACTGGTGGGAGAATTTCGTTGACTTAAGTAAACTTAATGTAATTTCGGGCGATTTCAATATTGATTGGCTCAATGATCAAAATTCGAATCAGTTGAAGCAGTTGGCAGAGTTTTTCAATTTCAAGCAAACGGTTAGCGAGTTTACAAGAATTTCCAGACACAGTAGAACATTGATAGATCACGTGTATTCCAATTTTGATGGGGTTCATTCGTATGTAGAGGCCGATTGTAAAATTTCAGACCATGAGACAATTTCAATTTTACTGGAGAATGAACCTAACCGTGAAGAGGATAAAGTTAAAATCAAGTGCTGGAAAAGATATTCGAAACAAGCTATGTCTCAACTGGTTTCGAGAAGCATGGATTTTACGGAATTGAATGGAAATTTGGATAACAAGTCAGCTGTTCTAACTAACGTGTTAAAAGAGTGTACAAATAGTTTAGTTTCTCAAAAGTTTGTTAATTCAAATAACTCGAACAGCTGGTACTCTTTAGATCTTTTGCGTCTTAAACGTAAAAGGGATAAAAAGTACAAATTTTTTTGCAGAACTAATAGTGAACGTCTTTGGAATGGGTACCAACACGCGCGAAATATTTATTCACGGGCCTTGAAGAAGACCAAATCCTTTGAATATATTCAAAGGAAGATCGATCAACATCAAAACAACAGCAAAGAGTTATGGAAAATCCCAAAGAATTTAATTAAACCTAAATGTAGTTCCTCGCAGTCCATAACTTTTAACGGGATAGAAGAACAATCTGAACAAATAATAGCTGAAAAATTGAACAGTTATTTCGTTAACAGTGTTCAACTGATCAATCAAAGTATTGAGCTGGTCAGTGAATTTGTGGAAATAACACAGCCGATTAATATTAACTGTAGATTTGATGGATTTCACCCAATTACTTTTGAACAATTGAAAGATATTTGTTTTTCTTTGGGAAAATCGGCTGGTATCGATAATGTCAATGCAAAAGTGATACAGGATTGCTTTCATGTCATCGGACACGATCTGCTGGACCTTGTAAATGAATCGCTACAAACTGGACACGTGCCGACAGTTTGGAAGGAATCACTTGTGATTCCTATTCCCAAAGTTACTGGGACGGATAAAGCCGAAGAGTACCGCCCCATTAACATGTTGCACACATTAGAACTTGTTGTTAAGGGCCAGCTGATGAGTTATTTGAATAATAATAATTTGCTAATTCCGGAGCAATCGGGATACCGAGAGGGACACTCTTGCGAAACCGCTTTGAATCTAGTGTTAGCAAAATGGAAAGAGAAAATCGAGGTTAAAGAGACTATTTTTGCTGTATTTTTGGATCTGAAACGCGCTTTTGAGACAATTTCGAGACCTTTACTTTTGAAAACTTTAGAGCGATTTGGTATCGGAGGGATAGCACATAAGTGGTTTGAAAACTATTTATGTGATAGAACTCAGAAAACTAGTTTTAACGATTTTGTATCTAGTCCTCTCGACAATCCTCTTGGAGTGCCGCAAGGTAGTGTCTTAGGTTCTATTTTATTTATTATGTATATAAATGACATTAAGCGAGTTTTACGATTTTGTGACTTAAATTTGTTTGCTGACGACACTGTTCTGTTCATTGCAGCTAAGGATATAGATGAAGCCGTGGCGCATTTAAACGAAGATTTGCATTCCCTTGCTCGTTGGTTAAAATTTAAACAATTAAAGTTAAATGTTGCTAAAACTAAATATATGATTATCTCTTCGGCTAATACTAGGCCTGACGTTAACGTTGAAATAAATGGTGAGACTATTGATCGCGTTAGTGAATTAAAATATCTTGGAATAATCATTGATGATAAGTTAACCTTTAAATCTCACATCGATAATGTCATCAAAAAGATTGCTAAAAAGAATGGTATATTGTGTCGTCTGAAAAATGATTTAACAATTAGTAGTAAAATTTTATTATATAAATCTATTGTTTCACCACATATTGACTTCTGCCCGTCCATTTTGTTTCTTGCCAATCAAACACAAATATTGAGGCTACAGCGATTGCAAAATAGAATCATGCGATTAATTTTGAAATGTAACAGATACACTTCCTCTAGTTTCATGCTAAGCGCATTACAATGGCTCTCTGTGAAGCAAAGAATTTATTACTTAACAATGGTGTTCATTTTTAAAATTATTAATGGAATGCTGCCTCGATATTTGTGTGATCGAATTGAACGAGGAAGTGATTTGCATAGGTACAACACTAGAAACGCGTCTGATGCAAGAACACCTAACTTTTTATTTAGTAGATCACAGAACTCCTTGTTGTACAAAGGAATAAGTTTTTTCAATTCGATGCCTAGACATATTAAACGTGCGGCAACATTAGCGGAGTTCAAAACACTATGTATTTCACACGTAAAATCTGCTTTGTAGACAGATTTTTTGAATTTTTATATTTTGGAGTTATTTGAATAACTATGTAATACCACGAAGATTGTATTTTTTTTTCTCTTCTATTATTTGCATTTAGTCACACTAAGTTAATATATTCGCTATGATGATGATGGATTTTTGTTAATTGTTTATTACAGTTTTTAAAAATAATGAGATGTCTACAGAAGTCTGAGCCACGTGCACGATAAGCAGATAGAGACTAACTTGAAATCGAACATGGTGACCAGTACTAAGAGCTCATCGGGTTGAATTGAAGCTTTTAGACTTTTGTTGTGATCAGGGTCTGATTTGATGATGGAGTTGCTTTGCTGGCTTTGCTCGACAATAGAGTTAATCTCGGTTATTGCTGCCATAGCGGCAATAACGGAGTTAGTTCGCTGAGTGGGGGGCTTGGTGACTTCTTCTGATAAAACAAGATATCGGGTTCAATTCCTGATCAATCAAGGGTATTCCCGGAAAGGAATATCCTTGGATTGCCTTGGGTTAGTGGTACGCAACTTTCAATAAAGCGGCCTGATGTGGATGATATAACTCGATTAGACTCTGCACTGCCACTAGGCTCGTCACTTCTCACCTTAGCAGGTGGTAGTACCGATGTCTTGGTCAGGCGGGAGGAGTCTTACAGAGAATTATCAGAAATGGAAGCTATTGGGTTCAATTCCCGATTCTATCAAGTATCTTCCCGGAATGGAAATTTTCTTGATGGACCCTGGTTGTTGATGGAATATTCGAAATGTATCTGGTTACGTTCTTTTGAAGGAATGGCTATGTCTGTAAATTGAACCAGTCCGTTTTTTTGTTAACTGGTCTTGTCATGATTTAAAATATTAATTATCTTCTAGATAAATCGTTCAGCTCACACCTTTGTGGGGGTATGAGGTGGGACCATCATCATCATTTCATTTCACCACTTGGTAAGGTTCGAGACAGGGTGTATGTCTTTTCCTTGATTATGGTAGTCGTTTTGTTTTTGCTGTGTCTGGATTATTTTCAAAACCGTTTCGTCGAAAATTTTATTTCGGTATTGTATCAATTCATCCATGTTTAGCGGTCTTTCTTCATCGTCATAAATCCCATAAATCTCTCGAGGTTTGAGATTTGTGGACGAATAAATGCTGTTATTATAGAGCGTGCAAAAATATTTCTTTATTGGATAATCCTTAGAACTTGTGACGATTGCACCTAAATATTTCGCTAATCGTTGAATGAAATCTTTCGACTATTCCATTCGATTCGCTAGGGTTAGTTGCAATGAAATATTGTTGAATATTCAGATCATTCAGGATTCCTCTTATTTCGATTGATTTCAAGGACGGTTCATTATCTGAAACCATTAATTTAGGTTTGCCATATAAAGAGATGTATTTAAGAAAAGCTTTGCTTAGATCTGGAGTTGAACGAGATTGTATCGGAAGAAGAGTGCCGAATCGAGATAATTTATCAACGACTGAAAGGAACATATTGGATTGGCAAATGAAGATATCGACATGTATTATGTCGAGGGGTTGCTTGGGAATGGGAGTCTCGCCTAGGCGGATTTTATATGGTTTCCTTTCATATTTGTTTTTTCTCGATTTTCACGAATCCCTCGGTGAGTAGTTTCGTGAGTTTCTTCGATGATTTGATCTTGCTCTTCGTTAGTGCGCAAATCAATCAAAATTTTCTGTTATATTTTCACTTTAAACGTTCTATATCTACCGAAGTAATTTTTGTAGACTAAATTTCATTTCGTCCGCCCCAATTTTGGACAACAATTTGGTTAGAGAAAACGTTTAATGATAGCTCGTTTCATTCTCTGTATTCCGATTGATCGGTGTCTGCAGAATGGACAAAAGCATCACCTGATGATGAATTCATTTCATTCATATTAACTTCACCGTTGATTCGCGATAAAGCATCGGCCACAACGTTTTGCTTACCTGGACGGTGCTCTATCACGAAATCATATTCTGTTAATCGTAATCTCCATTTAACAAGTTTAGAATTTGGAGTTTTAAGATTCAGTTCATAAGTGAGAGGTTGATGGTCGGTGCAGAGTGCAAATCGTTTACCAAAAAGACATGGGCGGAAGTATTGGCATGCCCACCCAATGGCTAGCAATTCTTTCTCTATGGCTGAGTAATTTTCCTCAGACCTTGTTAATGTACGGAAGGCATATGCGATCGGCCAATCTTTGCATATGGCTCCTTGTGAGAGCACAGCTCCTAGCGCAAAGTTGCTTGCATCGGTTGTCAGCACGAAGGGTTTCTCGAAGTCAGGATATTGAAGAATGTCACTTTGTGTTAATAACTCCTTGCAAAGGTGAAATGTTTTCAAAAATTGTGGAGTGTGTTCCACTTGCTCACCTTTCCGCAATTGGGCGGTAATGGGTTTGGTGATTTTGGCAAAATCTCGAACAAATCTTCTATAGTAATCAAGAATTCCTAGAAAACCTTTCAATTCTTTCTGATTTTTTGGGACTTTAGGTTTAACTCCCTGTTCAGTAACGAAGTGTCCTAGAAAGGCTACTTCTTTTTTCAGGAATTCACTCTTATTTAATTGGATTTTCAAATTGACCTTTTCTAGAGCTGTAAATATTTTTTCTAGGTTTTCCATATGCTCTTGAAGTGATGTGGAAAATACTATAATATCTTCCATATAAACCAGATAACATTTACCGATAAATTCTCCCAAAACATGGTCCATAACGCGCTGAAACGTAGCAGGTGCATTTTTCAGGCCAAATGGCATTCTAAGATACCCACTTTCGACTGAAAATGCGGTCTTTTGAACATGTTTAGGATCAACTTCGATCTGATGAAAGCCAGATGCTAAGTCTAATGTAGTAAAATATTGGCATTTCCCTAATTTGTCTAATATCTCTGTGATATTAGGCAGAGGATATTTGTCACTTACAGTTTTTTCATTAGGTTTTCTATAATCAACAACTAATCGCCATTTTTTTGGCCGGAGGCATCAGCCTTCTTTGGAACGATCCAAATGGGAGAAACCCAGGGTGAAGAGCTGGGTTTAATAATGCCTTGTTTGAGCATTTCGGAGATTTCCTGCTTGTGGCAATAAAGGTATTGATAACTTTTGGTGAACATACGTCTCCCAACCTTTGAACGAAACGGATCGTTATATTTCCTCTGGGCCATGGGTGGTATATTTTCGGACCGGAGAGAAACCGGTTAATATATTAAAACTTTCTCGAGATCTGACTGCTAATTACCCGGCCGTAACTCAGATAACACGTGTTCGGGCAAACAAGATACGTGTTCTAGTGAATGATCTCGGCCAGGCAAACGCGATTGCTTGCTGTGAGCGCTTTACGCGGGAATTTAAAGCGTACGTGCCTTGTGTGGCCGTAGAAATCAATGGGGTAGTGTCCGAACCGGGCCCAAAATGCGAAGAACTGTTGGAGCACGGGGTTGGCTGCTTTAAGGACCCCTTACTTGAACAGATTAAGATCTTGGAATGCAAACAATTGTATACCGCAAACACCTACTCTCTATCAGGCTCGCTTCGGGTGACATTCGCCGGGTCCTCTCTTCCCAACTACATCCTCCTTGACAAGGTTCGCCTACCAGTTCGCCTGTTTGTAGCGCGGGTCACGAGCTGCAGCAATTGCAAGCAGTTGGGCCACACAGCCACATATTGTGGAAATAAGAAATGATGCGGCAAATGCGAAGGAGAGCATGAGGATGACTCTTGCGACAAACAAACTGAAAAGTGTATTTGCTGCGGGGGCCCTTCACATGCTCTTAAATCATGCCCTGCGTACAAGCAGCGCGGGGATAAAATTAAGCGTTCCCTTAAGGAACGCTCGAGGCGTTCTTATGCAGAAATGCTAAAGAATGCTTCGCCATCTGTCCTGTCCGAAAATCCCTACGCTGGTTTGGCTAACGTTGAGCAAGAATCTGACGACCCACGAGAGAGAACATCTTTGGCTAACCCAGGGGAATCCAGGAAGAGGATAAGTCCAGCCTCCCCTAGATTGCCTCGTAAGGGTGCCAAGGTGTCGTTCCCTCAGAGTGCGCCAACTACAATCAATAAATCCAACGGAAGTGATGTACTAAAGCCGAAACCATTTGCTCCATGACTTGGAAATATTAATTCTAACAAGGAGTATCCACCACTTCCAGGGACACCAAAAACCCCAAGTGTCCCCTTTTTTCCAACAGACACTCAGTCCAGTAAAGGACTAATGAAATTTTCTGACATAGTGGACTTAATTTTCACAACTTTCAATGTTACTGATCCTCTTAAAAGCATTCTGATACATGTTCTCCCTATAGCCCTTGAAGTTTTATAGCACGCTACAAGTGCAATCTAAGTTTTATTCGTGGCTAAAAAACTATTATAAAACCTCAATTGTTACTAGGGAGTGCAAACATTTTTGAAGCAGTTGACTGCTAAATGGCCCCTCCTTGCAGCGATCGTATCCTTCGATGGCTAAGTCATCAAACGAGTTCACTGATTCGATCACTGTCTTACAGTGGAATTGCAGAAGTATCCTCCCGAAAATCGATTCCTTCAAATTTTTACTAAACAGTTTAAAATGTGATGTTTTCGCATTATGTGAAACTTGGTTAACTTCCGATATAAATATCAACTTCCACGACTTTAATATAATTCGTCTGGATCGAGAAAACCCTTACGGAGGAGTACTTTTGGGGATTAAAAAGTGCTATTCTTTCAACCGAATTAACCTCCCTTCGACACCAGGCATTGAAATTGTCGCTTGTCAAGTTCTAATCAAAGGCAAAGACCTTTGCATTGCTTCCATCTACATTCCTCCTAGAGCCTCGGTAGGGCACCGAACGCTTTGTAATATTACGGAATCCTTACCGGCACCGCGGCTAGTTCTAGGAGACTTTAACTCGCACGGTACGGTATGGGGTTGTCTTCACGATGATAATAGATCAACATTAATCCAAGATCTTTGCGACAATTTCAACATGACCATCTTAAACACGGGAGAAATGACGCGGATTCCTACACCACCAGCACGCGCGAGCGCGTTGGATTTATCACTATGCTCGACATTGCTACAGTTAGATTGCATGTGGAAGGTGATCCCTGATACCCACGGTAGCGATCATTTGCCTATCGTGATTTCTATTGCTAACGGTTCAAGACCATCGGAAACAATCAATGTCTCGTATGATCTCACACGGAACATTGATTGGAAGAGTTACGCGACCGCGATATCCGTTAAAATCGAATCCACTCAAGAACTTCCTCCGGAGGAAGAGTACAGGTTTTTGGCTGGCTTGATTCTCGACAGTGCGAATCAAGCTCAGATTAAACCAGTACCCAGCGCGAATACCCATGGACGGTCTCCCACCCTGTGGTGGGATAAAGACTGCTCAGTGCTGTACGCGGAAAAGTCCACTGCATATAAGGCCTTCCGGGAAGACGGGTTACCCGCTAGCTATAAACAGTACGCGTCGTTAGAAAGGCGAATGAAGAGTCTAATGAAAGCCAAAAAACGCAGATATTGGCGCCGGTTCGTCGACGGGTTAACGAGAGAAACAGCGATGAGCACTCTTTGGGGTACGGCTCGACGAATGCGTAACCGAAACAGTAACAACGAGAACGTGGAATATTCAAACCGTTGGATATTCGCTTTCGCCAAGAAGATCTGTCCGGACTCTGTCCCGGTACAGAAAACGTGCCGCGCCGCGTCTCCTCACGATACCGCGAACGAAACACCGTTTTCGATGGTGGAGTTCTCACTTGATCTCTTATCATGCAACAATAACGCCCCAGGGTTAGACAGAATCAAATTCAACTTGCAAAAGAATCTGCCTGACACTGCAAAAAGGCGCTTGTTGAATTTATTTAACAAGTTTCTTGAGGGTAACATTGTCCCTCATGACTGGAGGCAAGTGAAGGTCATCGCCATCCAAAAACCAGGAAAACCAGCCTCCGACCACAACTCGTATCGGCCGATTGCAATGCTGTCCTGTATTCGGAAGTTGTTCGAGAAAATGATCTTGTTTCGCCTCGACAAGTGGGTTGAAACAAATGGCTTACTGTCAGATACACAATTTGGCTTCCGCAAAGGCAAAGGGACGAACGATTGCCTTGCGTTGCTTTCTACAGAAATCCAAATGGCCTATGCTAACAAAGAGCAGACGGCATCAGTATTCTTGGATGTTAAGGGGGCTTTTGACTCAGTTTCTGTCAACATTCTGTCAGAGAAGCTGCACCAGCATGGTCTTTCGCCAATTTTAACTTTTTGCTAAACCTGTTGTCTGAAAAGCACATGCACTTTTCGCATGGCGATTTAACAACATCGCGATTTAGCTACATGGGTCTTCCCCAGGGCTCATGTCTAAGTCCCCTGCTCTACAATTTTTACGTGAATGACATTAACGATTGTCTTGCCAATTCATGCACGCTAAGGCAACTTGCAGACGACGGAGTGGTCTCTGTTACAGGGCCCAAAGCTACCGACTTGCAAGGACCATTACAAAATACCTTGGACAATTTGTCTGCTTGGGCTCTTCAGCTGGGTATTGAGTTCTCCACGGAGAAAACTGAGTTGGTTGTTTTTTCTAGGAAGCGTGAGCCGGCGCAACTCCAGCTTCTATTAATGGGTGCAACGATCAATCAGGTTTTCACATTTAAATATCTCGGGGTCTGGTTCGACTCTAAAGGTACCTGGGGATGTCACATTAGGTATCTGAAACAGAAATGCCAACAAAGGATCAATTTGCTCCGGACAATAACTGGAACATGGTGGGGTGCCCACCCAGGAGACCTAATCAGGCTGTACCAAACAACGATATTGTCGGTGATGGAGTACGGGTGTTTCTGTTTCCGCTCCACTGCGAACATACACTTCCTCAAACTGGAGAGAATCCAGTATCGTTGCTTGCGCATTGCCTCGGGTTGCATGCACTCGACCCATACGATGAGTCTCGAAGTGCTGGCGGGCGTTTTTCTGCTAAAAAATCGATTTTGGGAACTCTCATATCGATTGCTCATCCGATGCGACATTCTGAACCCGTTGGTGATTCAAAATTTCGAGAGGCTCGTCGAGCTTAATTCTTAAACCCGTTTTATGTCCTTGTACTTCGACTACATGGCACAGAGCATCAATCCTTCTTCGTACAATCCCAACCGTGTCCGTTTCCTAGATACTTCTGATTCTACTGTATTCTTCGACACATCCATGAAGGAAGAGATTCGTGGAATCCCGGACCATATACGCCCGCAGTTGATCCCCAATATATTTTATAATAAATTCCGAGAAGTCGACTGCGACAAAATGTTTTACACTGACGGATCAAATCTCGATGGCTCCACTGGCTTCGGTATCTTCAACAATACTATCACCGCTTCATTCAAGCTTAATGATCCCGCTTCAGTTTACGTCGCAGAGTTAGCTGCAATTCAGTACACCCTTGGGATCATCGACACTCTGCCCACAGATCACTACTTCATCGTTTCGGACAGCCTCAGCTCTATCGAGGCTCTTCGTGCGGTGAAGCCTAAAAAGCAATTCCCGTATTTTCTGGGGAAGATACAGGAGTCCTTGTGTACGTTATCTGAAAAGTCTTATCAGATTACCTTTGTTTGGGTCCCCTCCCATTGTTCTATCCCGGGCAATGAAAAGGCCGACTCATTAGCAAAGTTGGGCGTATTAAATGGTGACATATACGAAAGACCAATCTACTTCAACGATTTTTTTAGTATTTGTCGTCAGAGGACGCTCAGCAGTTGGCAAACCTCGTGGAGCAATGGGGAACTTGGACGATGGCTACATTCGATTATCCCAAAGGTATCAACGAAGCCTTGGTTCGGGGGGATGGATGTGGGTCGGGATTTTATTCGTGTAATGTCCCGACTTATGTCCAATCACTACACCATGGATGCGCACCCAATGTACCAGTCCGAGATATGCTGGCAACTCGTGATTTCCCCTATATGTCCCTTATTTATACCTTCATAAAAACGATAAATATCCCAATTTAGCCCCTCTCTTATATTTCTCGTTTTTAAAGTTTCCTTCTGCCTTGTGGAACCGATCAGCTCCAGAGTGCCTGCATAGAAGGAAACTGAAGAGAGAGCGACTCGAGGTCCGATGACTTTTGAAGGATTCCCCGCGGGTCCGAAGAATACCATCCGCCAATCCGGTACTCGACGACTTACCAGACTGAGGCGCAAATTTGTTTCGCTGATCAAACCCCCCACCCCCCGTTTGAGCGAAAGTTGCAAGTTTTGCTCTTCTTTCCCTGTCACCATACGCCTTCTCTCCCCTATCCTTAATACAACTGCTGCTACACTGATGTGGAAATAAGCCACCCTCTAAATATCTTGACCAAGCATAAGTTTTCGTTAAAAAAATCAAATTAATATTCTGTATTCCTAGTTTTAAGATAGCTATAATTTTTACTCTTTATTTATTTATACTCTTGTCCTCCATCTTGTAAATAGAATTGAATCCCTAGTTTTAAGATTTCTGTGAAATTTCTCATAAATATTTGTTCCCCCTTTTGTGTACTAAACTATGTTGTTAGTTTTAAGATAACCGTAAAATATTTCGTAAAATACTATTACTCCCCCTCTTGTATATCAAAGTGAATCCCTTGTTTTAAATTTTTTCATAAAAAAATCTTTTGGCCCTCTCTTGTATATTGAATCTTTTTCCTAGTCTTAAGATAGCTGTAAACTTTCTTTTCCTTTGTAAAAAAAATATTTCAACATTGTAACCTCCTAGTTTTAAGATATCCAAAATGTAAAAACAAAAGCATTTGGCACCGCCAAGCTAACGCATTTGTGCCTATCAAATAAACGAAATGAATAAAAAAAAAACTTTTGGTGAAGAGTGGAGCCTCGTCCTTCGTTTCAATCTTGTTTTATAACATTAGAGAAGCTGAGGTCTGTACCATCTATATAAAACACGCTCTGATGCTTGGAGATAAGCTTCAGTAAGCATGATTTCTCTTCTTGATTAGGATTTTCTGTTCTCAGTTGTTTGTATAGGTCATGCTTCTATCATTATACTCTCAACATCTATTTCGCATTTTTTTGGTACTGTACCATTGTTTATGAAAGGAAAATATACGGAATCGTCACGCGCTACATATAACCCGGCAGGTCTTATCAACGTTGATACCTTGCTCAAGGAAAAAATCACATGTAGACGATACAGGCAATGCTTTTATTTGGCATCTAAACTTTTGAAAATTGATTTCTGTTCGATTTGAAAATTTCTTCTTCATTGGAATTTTTAGTTTACCGATATTGATTTTATTACCAGCTGTACCAATCACTGCCCCGAGATTTCTCAGAGTTTCAAAGCCGACGAGTCCATCAAAAAACTCATGAAATTTAAAAAGAAAAAAATTTTGATTGGGGAGATTTATGTCAAAATGCTTTATGTCAAAATGCCGAATGAAAATTTAAATCATGAGCATTTACTGCTTGTTGATCATTTTCGGGTGAATTTTGGTCATATTCGACCTGCGGATATTCGGTTTGATATTTCTACGGTTAAGTTGCAATTTCATTTGTTTTTAGACATGAAAAAGGTCAATTATTTCCCAATTTGCACCAGTCAATTGATTTTATGACGTCATAAAAAGTAACAGCTAGATTAGCTAGCTTAGTTTATGTAAGCCGTATTCAAATTTCCCAAACGGGGAAAAATTGTATAAGACCAATTTTTTTGTTGTGAATAAGGATACAAAACCTTACATTAAGTAGGGTTTATTTTAGTGTTTCGGATTCTCCTCGTCAGTAACTTGGTGCTGTTTTGGACTTATCTAACTAACATTAAGTTGGTGTTAGTTACTGACGAGGAGAATCCGAAACACTGAAATAAACCATGCTTTATGTAAGCCGTAGCCGTTCAGGGATTTTTTTGCGACCGTTTTAGTATACATCGTCTTGTTATTTGAACATTATTTTCTTATTACCGTAAAGGTATTACTGCCTAGATTTACGTGTAGATACCCACAGAATCGAAATTGTAAACATCTTGGATTTTTTAACCATGATGAATGCAGTACAACAACATCTGAAAAGATGCTAATCGAGACACTGCTGCCGTGTAAAAAAAAAAAACAAAATAGGAGTTGATGGAAAGAAGACATACATGCTCGGACCACAGTAATGTTGACACTCGCAATGAAGAGGCCTAAACAAATATGTTTGTTTTAACAGGTAGGTGAGTCCATTGCGGATGGCACGAGTTAAAACAACTTAACAAGCTATTCGTAGTAACTTGCAACAGCGAAGTGAAGAAGAAATGTAGGCATGGAGGAGCGTTGGTATGTATTTGTTCCATACAATGCAATAAATATGAGGTTTCAGCTAGCTTTGTAAACTTCAAAACATAGGTGCGGTCCGTTGATCTTGCTTTTTTTTAGCTATGTTGGTTTTGGTTAACTGATTAATGCACATATTAGCGAGTATCTGGTTATGTCATTGCATTTATGTAAGCAAGGGCGAACGCTCTTTTCGATTTTCAAAATGTAATCGAAAGCAGATTAGTACTAAATACTATGATAACAAATAGCATCAATAATAAACGACATTTTAAGAACGTCTAGAAATTACAAAACGATTCAAAACAACACACTAGTTTCGATACATTGTATAGTCTAACCTACCACTTCGCGCGAAAGTAGTCACGTCCGTAGCAAACCATTCGCATCTTGTGCGATGTAATTGTAAACCTCTAATTAAAGCATTGCAGCCAGCTATATTAATTAAACATTTGTTTTCAATTAAGGATAAATTGAAACAAATTGTAGGATGCAGATCACACTATGTTCGGTCCGCCCGGTTTTCATCTTTCCGCAGTCATATCTAAAACGCTCCTGAGAGCCGAACCGATACGTACATATGCAGTTCACATTGCCATCCATAAGCTAGAGTCGGTCGTGAAAGCTAATCTAGCTGTACAACGCCCTCCTGTTGTCGCAAAGATTCACAGCGACACACAGTTCTTTGATTTCTACGCTTCTCAACCACTCGAAAAACTGGATATCCAAAGGGAAGATTCATTAGTAGCCATTCTCCGCCATCGCCAGCCGCCTCTGTTCGTCTGACCCAATTCATTTTAAATCCTACGCATCGTTAAAGTTAAGCAGGCTGGAATTTGTTCACTTTAGCAGGCATTCTGCGACGAAGGGAGGCGGCACTGCTCGTAACGGGGCTGTCTTTTTTCCCGTCACATCAAATTGATTGCTAAATCCGTTTGTTGCTTCCAGACTGTAGCTTATAGCTTGAACGTCGAAGATAAATCTAAACTATATCTTTACCTTCCTTTTTCATTACAGGTGAGTCTTATCAATAAATCTACCCGAGCCACCCAAGAACTAATTTGGATCTGCGAAACGGCAAATGTATGTACAACAATATCCGATGATAAATGACTACTAAGTTCTTTGCTCTGATTTTATCAATAATCTATACTGCCGAAAATGCTGTCATAACGTTCCGGAGGAATACTTCATCAAAAATCCCTATCATTACTTCAATCACGTCTCGTTTCCCATGCTTCAAATCATATTTTTCATAAACCTCCCAGAGCGCTCGTGGGTAGATTGTAGAAGAGAACGAGAATCTCGCTCCATCGCCATCACTCCCCGGAGGGACTATTATTATTGTCATATAATTCTATTATCCTTCCATCTCAAATCCGTCCCTCCCGTGCTACCGTCTGGTTGGTTATTGCCCGAGGAGCTAGCTAGTGAGCTTTTGGAAGAAAACAACGGCAGAAGCGAAAAAGTGGCAAACGAAAAATAAAGACCCTGCGGTTCTGGCTGCCTTGAAATGGGTTCAGAGGGAACACTTTAATCCCAAGATTCTCTACTCTATGGGTGTGTACCATTTGCACAGCACGTGCGAAAGACGACCACAGCTTGTGAAACCTTTCTTTTGCCCCGGAAAGTTTTCAGCATTCCTTTTGTGCTTATTGAATCGATAAATAATATAGAAAAAAGGCGGTTGCCTGGGAAGAATAAATTTGACAATCAGTCTCACACTAACTACCTGCGTGACAGAAACGGTCTAGGAAAGTTGAAGGATGAAAATGTGAATGATTCTGGTATTTGAATGCATTTGATTTCTTGCTTCAGCCGGTGACGCAGAAAATGAATACATACCATGAGGACAATGAACTAGACCAACATAGGGAAAAAACTTATTTCCACCATATTAAGAAGGAGGGCCTTACTATCACATTAAACAATCGATGGAATGCATATAAATTAGAATCAATGCCCTGAAAACAGTAAATTGCTCATTTTTGATCGCAACGAAATCTGGAATGGAGTGCCCCAATTTTCGTTACACCGTTGCACAGTGGTGCAGAATGCAAATTTAGCAGGAATTTTGAGATTTTACAAAAACTAAACAGCTTTCATACTATGTTGCGTTTCGGCTTCGCCTCATCAGAAATCGACACTAACACATTGTCGGAATAGATTAGCGCCGGCTTGACGCAAATCCCTTAAAACTAAAACACACTATGTGTTTCAATCAAACGACTGATCAAACGTGATGTCCCGTTCGAGCAGAAGTTCTGTTCATGCCGATGAGACACAAGTGAAGCCGAAACTTGTCTTGGCTTAGCAGGCCTATGCGAAAGCACTATGCTATATTTCACCCTAAGGAGGAAAATTTGGTAAAAACCAAAATATAGCATAGTAAACAGCTTTGCCTTATTAAGTCTTTGGAGAAGTTTTCGTAGTTTATGAGCCCCCTCTTTTTGTTAAAACAACAGTTAGGGTGGTTCTAATTTTACCAAGATCAAAAAATAAACTTTTTAATCATTTTAGCTAGAGCCAAACGACCTTCAGCGAAGTTGTAGAACGAAAAATTTTGAAAATGTTTGCTGAAGACATGTAAGCTCTATCTGTCATACTTTTTATTTTACAACAAATTTAAAGTCGGAGCTTAGGGTGTTTCTTCGAAATACAGTTTTATTCCAATAACTTTTGCTGTATTCATTTAAAACTGAAGTAGTCTTTAGACAACTTTAAGATTGTTTCAAGGCGAATAATTTGTTTCATGGTACCAAACCTCTAGCTATTTCCGTTGAAAAGTTATGAGCACATTTTCGCTAAAAATTGGGTTGTTTGGAATAACAATATCACTCATTTGGGGCAAATAAAAGATAATTCTTTTTGAACTATAAATAGGGTCACGACTAGAGTTATAATTGAGCAAAAATGGCAAAAACGATATTTTTTAAAATTTCATAAAATTGATTTAAAAAAATCTATTTTTGAAATATTAAGTGCTTATTAAATATTAAGTGCTTATATCTTTTGAACAATAAAAGCTAGAGTTTTGATGTTTTACAGGAAAATGTTCGTCTTCAAAAACTCTAAAAAACATCTGAAGGATAGGCTGGAAAAAAAATGAAAACTGAAAAAGTTATTATAAAAATTTGGTTCTTCATGAATTGACTCTTTGTAATATGTTTAAATTACTTTCACGGTGAATAATATAAAAAATGTAGTTTCGTTTTCATGATAAAATAATGCACTTTACAATACTTTTCTATTATTTTAAATTGTGGGTAGGCTGGTTCTATTGTTTTTAAATCAGAAAATTAACTTTTTAATGGTTCGAGATAGAGTTCCGCTGTCTTCCAGAACATTGAAGAAAATGAAATTTTAAAAAACTTTGTCGAAGACACTGAAACTCTATGTCGTGTACTTTTTATTTTACAAGAAATTTACCAAAAAAAATTAGGGTGTTTCTTAAAAAATGGTTTTCTTTGTATAACTTCTGCAGTTTTGATTTTTCATTAAGATCAGTTTTGAAATACTTTCAGATATTTTGAAGGAGAACAATTTGTCTTAATATATTGAACCTTTAGCTTCGCTCGTTAGAAAGTTATATATATATACCTACATTTTACTAAAAATAAACTATTTTTTGAGTAAATATTGCAAGATATAAACAAATATTCTATTTGCCATTTTTTGGTGATCTATACTACAAAGCATGCTATTTCATATGAAAGCAACAGTATTTAATGTTCAGTACCCGAATTGAAGATAATTCTATTTGAAAAAGTTATATTTTTTTATATAAAAGTTCTTGTAACTTTAAAACGAAAAATGTTAAGTAGTTGGTGTTTTAAACAAATTATGCACCCTAAAATAATCTTCAAGTTGTCCAAAGGGTACTTTAACGAAGAATAAAAACTTCAGAAGTTACAGAAATAAAACCGTTTTTTTAAGGAACACCCTGAAGCATACATTTGAATTTCTCGTGCAATGAAAAATATAAAAGCTAGAGCTTTGCATGTCTTCAGCAAATTTGTCTAAAATGTCTTGCTCTACAACTTCATCGAAGACAGTAAAGCTCTATCTCAAACCGTTAAAAAGTTCTATTTTAAATATTGCCAAATTTAGAACCACTATAACATCGGTTTAAACAAAAAGAAGGGCCTTGCAAGGTACAACAACTTTGCCAAACATGTTGTAAGTCATTTAATTTTAGCAAAAAGTTAAAATTCCTGCTAAATTTGCATTCTGGACCACTGTGCATTGGGTCAAATGAAATGAACAAAGATGGCCGACACTGATCTAATCAGCGGCCTCAAATGGACAGGGTAGTAATAGAAAATGGCGAAAATAGGCTCATTACCCTATTCCATATGGAATTATACGGGGGCTGGTTTACACTATCTGAAAGGAAATATTCACGAAGATTTCGCGTAGGATATTCAATTATTATAAATAATTTAAAAAAAAATTATGAAAGCAGTCATCAACTGTATCCTGATTGGTGGTTCACTGTTCAAACAGTGAGCTAAAATTTTATTGCATTGTTAGTGTCGCTTATTTTCTGGCCAGGAGTGTTTGAATTTCTTGATTGGAATTACATTGAATTTTGAAAACAAAATAATTTTGTTTGAAATACTGATTTTTTCCTGATTCTGACTGGCATTCTTTTTCTGTTCGTATAGTAACATTTGTTGAATTTATTGTAAAACTATTCAAATCGACATTTAATTGATTTTCTTTACAAAGTGAGGTATTTTTTCATGTATTCTAAAAATGTGAGATGACTTAATATCCAATCCTGCTAATTTTTAATGCTTAATCAGTATTTGTTTACTCACTATTCTCCAAAGTTAAAATTTGTTTGTATTGAATCTCAAATTGAAACCACTAGGGTACTGTCGTCAGGTTAAGGCCACTTTTTAACTTTGCCCTATGTCTTTTGTTATAATTCGAATGATCTCAATGATGACATATTATCTGAAAGTTTGGACAATCATAAGAAACTTATAAAAAGATCGAATTGCTGCGTGTCATAAAAAAAAACAAAAATATTGTCAAGGTTGTGCCAAAGACAATTAATAAAGACGTATATTGTACGAAGAAAGTTATAAAAATATATGTCCAATTTCACAATTTAAGAATAAATGACTCCGATCCCTTCATATTTGACCATAATCACCGCTTGATGGCGCCACTTTGAAGTTCTTTTTGAGTGTACTCAGAAAACAAAAAGCATCAAGGCAGTCCAAATAAACCAAAACAAAATTCGGTATCCTTGCCTAGGGTATTAAACAGTTGCCATGGCGGTCAGTCGTCTAACAATGTTTGTCTTCTGTTTTTCGCGTCGGTAATTCAGCTGTGTTGATTTCAAAGTCAGTCAGTTTAAATTGGCGAAATCCTATTGCCTGTCCCATACAGAAAGGTTTTGCAACCACTCTGAATTTCGACTTTTTAATCGAGGCCAAGAAGGCCGAGTCTCTTATACCAATCAACTCAGTTCATCTAGATCATGTATATATGTGTGTAATATAAACAAAATAAACCACCCAGTTTAATCCGAAATGGCAGAGCCGATTTCATCAATATTATATCCAAACGTAAAGTGTAGTATCATCATAAGTCACTAGTGAATTTAATTTAGATTGAAGTTCTAGTTCCGGAGTTACGGCTTGAAGAGTGCGGTCGCACATCAAATTCCAATGTAAACCGGAGTTACGTTGCTATCTATATTGCGTAAAAAATATTTAAATATTTTTCAAATTGCTGAAACTTGTGATTCTGCTTCACTGACACCCAATTAAAACACCTTTGACCACTTTGGCTACCTATGATGGAACCAGAAGCTTCGAGGAAGTGACAATCTCCCTGAATTAAATATACATTTTTCTACGGGATGGCTAACTCGATTTTCACAAACCAAGTTTCAAAACAAAAGTAGGGGAACCCGGGGCTATTAAGACAGTGGAGGTAATTCGGAACCCCTCGATTTCTCAGAAAATAGCAAGACTTTCTAACTTTCGTACATATTCGTGGAACCGCTATTCTGAAACATTAATTTTGAGAGCTGAAGTTGATTCTTTGTTCTTTGTAGAAAGGAGATACAACGTGTTTCGTTGTTTTGCCATTCTCAAAACAAAAATCATTATAATGGAAAAACCGTGATTAAAACAACAAACAAAAGTGAAAAAATAAAAGGTAAGTGTTTTGGAAAGCTTGGGGTTCCTATTTTATGGAATGATTTTTGTTTGGGTGAAAACAGAGATATTTTCGAGATGGTCACCACTTTTGTGCGATATGAGCGTACGGGGCTATTCGGACCGCCTATTCCGTCAACCACCGTTCAGCGGCTTGCGGCTGCGCACACCATTGCATACACCACAGCAAAGAAAATACATGAGCCGCCAATCAACAGCTGTGACTAGCCAGATTAAGTTTTTGTAATGTAATTTATTTTTTTTTGCTTCTTAAGGAGTGTCTCTTGTAACTAATTCATAGGTAAACATAATTCCATTGTAAAAAATTAAAGAAAAATGACGGTCTGAATTGCCCCGTAGGGAGGTCCGAATTACCCCTACATTGTAAAAGGCTGCAAAAACGTAGAGGTTTGCAAATCGTCGCCTAGCGCTGCCATTGAGTGATGAAAATGAACCTTTTATGGCACCAAAATGTAGCTGTTGTTTCAAACTAACAATTAGGACTTTTGACTGGTAACTTTTTTCACATCTATCCACCTAAAAGGGCGATTTGCTATAGTAGGTCCAAATAGCCCCGGGTTCCCCTATAGTATTCTTATCAGCTGCTGTCGAATTTCATTCCGATCGGAGTTCTGATTCCGGAGTTATGAGTGAAAGAGTGCGGTTATACATGATATTCTCTGAAGCTTTTTGTCTTTCTTATATAAAAGTGTTATGCAATCGCTCGAAATTTCGACGACTCAGTATGTCGAGATCGGAAAAGGTCTGTAGGTGTTTGTGTACAAATTTGTATTTAGTGTTAGTATGTATGGGTGTATATGTGTATGTGTCAAATAATCTCACCCATTTTCTCAGAGATGGCTGGGCCGATTTCAGTGATATTATATTCAAATAAAAGGTGTAACATCGCCGTAGATTTTGGATCAGAGCTCTGGATCCGTAGTCAAGAGTTGAAGAGTGCGGTCACACATCAAATTCCCATAGAAATCAGTATCACCCTTGCTATCTAATTTACACAAAAATAATAAAACATTTCCCAATTTGCTGAGATTTGTGATTCTAGCTTACTGATGCCCAATTAAACCCTCTTTTGACGACTTTGGTCATCAACGATGGTTCCGACAAATTGGAGGAAATGAAAAAGTCACTGAATTAAATACACATTTTTCTCAGTGATGGCTAACTCGATTTCCACAAACTTAGTTTCAAGTGAAAGGTATAGTATGCTTATCAGCTGCTATTGAATTTCATTAGGATCGCAGATTTCGAGATTTCGATTTCAGAGTTATGAGATAAAGATTGCGATTACACATAAAATTTTGCCAAAGCTATTTGCTTGTCTCTTATAGAAAGGCTATGCAATCGCTTTTTTCTCGTGCCATTTTCTCATTTTTAGCATGCCAATTTAAAAAATTTGAATGAATTATTTAAAGTCATTATTGGACTTTAAACTCGTGATAATTTTATTTGCAAACTCCCAGCTAGTCTAAAAAGCGTAAAAAATGGAGGTAGAATTTAGCATTGCCGTAATCAATTGAAGCATTGATTGCTACAAAAAAATTAAATGTTTCTTCCGTAATGCGTAGATCGTAACGTAGATCTATTGGAGCAAAGCAAGCGTTGTGTAGAGATGAAATTGGAGATGAAGTAGTCTTCGTTCTTTTATCCGCGTTACCTGTCACTAAAGCACCATTCTAGGATGGTGTAACTGAAATCGAAGATCCTTGTATAGGTAGAGAAGTTGTGTTTCTATTTTGAAGCGGATCAAAACCCTTAACCATGTTTTACTGAAAGGTACCTGATGAAGTAAGTTTTTTTTATTTGTTGCTTTTGTTGCTTTGAGCGGGAATTTATAATTTGTTCTCGAATAGGGCGTGCCCAGAAATTAGATTTATGGTTTCCGCGACAATTGGCGCATTTGAAAATTTCTTTGGTTACTTTCACCGGACAAGCGTTCGCTGTGTGCGAATATTGGAATCTATATGATAATTTTTAGTGCCTTCCACGAAGACTTAGCCTCTATGACATTGGGTCAGATTTTGAATTTGATTCTATCGAAGATAGAAAAAAACAAGTTGAATTTAAAAAAAAAAATTCAATGTTGTCGGAGATATGGTCCTTCCCTCGAAGTGTGTTTTTTGGCAGAGGTTTTCGGTGAACGCTCTCCAAGTCGAACCACTCAACTGAAATCTAAAAACTAAAACTAAACTGAAAAATGTATTTTGGTGTACTTGAACGAATTTTTTTCCAGTTTTTTTTTCTCTTGCAAAAAAATACGCTGACCAAAAAATGGAGTTTTTTGGTGTTCTAAATTTTAGACAAAAATTCATTGCAAAGAATCTTATTTTTTTAATGAAATAGGAACCGTTCAAGTACACGAGAATGTAAATACAAACATTTAAAAAAAAGTTAGGAAAATCGGATGAATAGTTTTTGAGATTTCACGTTCACCGCAACGGTACCTTTCAAAAAACTTCACTCCGAGATAATTGCGTTTAAAGTTTTGTGTTAACTTCATGCGTGGAAGATGGCAAATGGCTGTAATTTAAAATCTAGTGCTCCGATCTCGATGAAATTTCGCACAGGTATTTTTAAAAGTATGAACTTTTAGAATATTTTATTCGATTTATTTATTATGAATCAGTCATCATGATCTTTACCGAGTATGGCGGCGAACATAAACTGTGGAACTGTAAACAATTTCCCGGAATCAAACATCTCGATATTGCATCATTGACTTGAGCCAAGTGAACGACAACTAGCATCCTTTCGATCTAGTGTACTTCGTCACGAGAACAAAGGAAACATTGTATTTCTTCTTGCCATCATAAGTAACGTAGACGAAAAACTACTGCTTAGATTCAACGCCGTTGGCTTTAAATTTAGTTCAATACTACCGAGTTTTCGTGAATTGGAGTGCCTCCGGAAGGTGAAAATGCAGCTTAGGCTTGCGGAAGTCGCGCACCTTCAGTATCATCATCTCCGCAATGCAGTAATAATATCATTCTACACGTTTGCACAAGCAGAACGTTTCGTCTTGCAAAACAACTTAATAAAAGTGGTTGCAGGTGACAACGTTGGAATTAAGATTCCCGTGTCAATAGAAAATGACTATATAGAGGTAAGGCTACATGACCTATCGCTGAGTACCCCTTCCGAAATAATGGCAAAATGCATGTTGCAATACGAAATAGTAGAATTCGTCATACCTGATACTTGGAGAAACTTTTTCCCGGGCATTTCTAACGGTGTTCTTGTGGTAAGGATGAGTCAATCGATTGCCAACTCATTGACGGAAAACCAGTCCAAAACAAAATTTTAAATGATTTTTTTTATGTCGTGCCTACATTCAGTTAGCAAGGAACTGGAAGGTGTGAGCTTATTTAATATTAATAGTCATAATACTCAAGAAATATGTGAATGAAGAAAGATGTTGTATGAAGAAAGTTTAGAAAAGAGATGTGAATGAAGAAATTTAGAAAATAATATGAGGAATATGAGCAAGTTTAGAGTCCCGACGACTTAACCCTATGTATTCTACCGCAGGAGTCAGGGTGTTTCGGCATTTTACGATGTTGAAACTGATGACCTAGTTTTCGCCCCATACATATTGTATGCCGGAGTGTTTGTCATAATGACTACCACAAAAGAAGCACCCCAAAATCAACTGAAAGCAGCATCGGCGAGGAAGTTAGTAATAATGACGACGGGTTTACACTGATCATCCGTAAGTTTCCGAAGCAGGGAAGAACATCTGATGGCGGATATCGACACAGCTTTAACGATAGTGATTCAGACATCAAAGACACGAAAGAATTGATTAACGTCCATGACTCAGTAGGCGAGCAGCCGAACGTTTGCCCGCCACGAAAGAAGGTCTCCTCGCGCAATAGAATGTTGCGTTCACTAGATGCAACGGATAATCAATAAGATTTGTTTGATTTACATATTTTACATATAACATATCAAAAATCCACGGCTCCGTTGAACTACCGCTCTGAGCCGTGTCAAATAAACGAATTAAAAAAATATTTTTCCTAATCCGGGTGCTCCGAATCGTGACTGAATGTATTTTAGATTTCCAGGTTACTCAATCTTGGGAGCAGAATGCTGTGGTATGAGTCTTGTGTCCCATCGTTAATCGATTACGTGGTAATGACGTCCACTGAGAAAATATACTGATGCATTACGTCTGAATGTATCTGAAATGGCTCGTTAAAAATCAAACGTCTGACAAATTATAAGCTCGACCAGTTCTTGTTGTGCAATTCATTTCAACATGCCATAATAATTATTGCAAATTCACAGCCACATTTCACGGTCCAAGCCACTTTCTTTCCGCATACCTTTTATAATGTCTTATTTTAGCGACAATCTGTTTTCCGACGACGCACCATTGGGCACGAGTTGTTGCACAGAACTGGCCAGCCAGGTAGTGAGAAATTTATTTCCCATCATAAAGCCGATTATCGGTGACGATTAATTCATGCACCAAAGGCGCACATTTCTCTCAAATCGACGCGCGAAGAATTAACTACAGGCAAAATCATGCTTGCAGCGACCGTTGCCCAAACCGTACGGCGCTACCTCGCTGATCACCACGTCCACCAATCCTAGTCCGGTATATCAACCAGTAGGCTGCTAATTTATCTCGATTTACTGTGAAAACACTCACCAAACAGTAATAGTAACAAAATGCATAATTTCCCACTACATGGCTTACCGTGATGAAATAAGACCAGCATCAGCAGTGCGAACCTACAGTCAATGCTGGTGTAGCAATAGCGTTTGGGTCTTTGATTTTATTCTTAATCTTTTAGGTGACATTTAAATTCAAGAAATGTATGTCCGATCGAAATATCTATGCCCTCGTGGCACGGTACTACGTGAGTTCTGTCTGTGCGCTTTTAACGGATTTTCATTTCTCCCGTATGCATATGGCTGCCCTCTAGAAGCGCCACCAATATCTGAGGTGCACGCTAATGTTTTAGTCTCTCCTACGTGATGTCTGGAACCTGGAACTGAGAACTCCAAACAGGCCATTAGTCTATTAGCATATCTTATCTGCTCTGGAATGGAAAACACAACTCATTCATATGGGCGAAGATAAATCTGCGTGTTTGCGGAGTACGAGTAATTCCAAAGTTTATTCATCGTGAAGCACAAGAGTCTTCTATATCCCAATGCTAATGTGTTAAGTTTGGTGCATATGGAGACTTACACGACTGTGGAATGTTACATTTTTAGTGTTGATGAAGATTGTAGTTAAAAGGTTTTTGGGTTGAGTTCTGTATTAGTTTATCCACAAAAAATGAGATGAAAAAAATTCCGACCGTTTCAAATCTTCCAAAAAATATCTCTTCTGAATGATTATTTTAATAACTTTTACTATACAATATAATATAAAGGATTAACTCGAGTTTCCGTCAACTAAATAGCATTTTCATATAAAAACAATTTTGAACGATCATTCTGCAATATATACACCTACGTTTCTTGTCATTCGTTATCGATTTGATACTAACAATCACGCTGACGTTCCATCAATCCGATACAGCGAAATATTTTTCCGCTGTTCTTTTCTCTGAACCCGACTAATGAAATCTTTTCAATCGCAAAAAAAACGGAAAGAAAGGCACGTCAATGGCACCTGTTCCATCCAGCCAACCAACGAAACGACCCAACAGTAGCTCATGATTCGATCTTACAGGTCAAATCACTCACTATGATTGTGTGGATGACTTGGTAACACTTGAATTCTGCCGTCTGTAGCAGCAAAGACGCCTGTCAGGATTGCTGATATTATGCTCGGGTGAAAGCCAGATTGCTGAACAGCAACAGCATGGCGCTGGCACGGCGGTCTGTGTAAAGAATACACCTTTTCATGAATGAATGAGTTCTGACTTGGGTAGAAAACGGAACGTGAAATAGCAATTAGGGAGGAAAAATCGTTGGTGTAAGGTTCGCTACTACTGGGAAACAATCCCAACAAAGCATTAATAAAAAGGAGAAACATAGAAACAAGAATCACGTTGTGTCCTTCACCTGCGACACGGTGGCTTTTGGGGGTGAAAGGCTACTGTTTGATGTGGGTGGGTTACATGAAAGTACGCCCTATTTTGAAACAATTTCGCATGTATTCGCACCGTGGGAAACAGAAAAACAAAAAAGAATCTGACAAGGTATACACTTTTAAAAATGAAATGTGTTTTCGTACTTGGTCCATGACTGTCGATATAACTTAATGAATACAAAATCAAAGGCAATTTATTTTTAGCAATGAGCTGTCGAAATGATACTCTCAAAAATGAATTGATTTTATTTTTCCGAAAAATCTACTCTACTCAAATAAAAAATAAAAGCAAAAAGTGGAGACTCCCAGGGCCGTAGTTTGGTCTTCTGGCGCCCTTGGCGGAGTCTCAGTATCGCGCTCTTTTGGTCCTTAAAGTTTTTCCTTTCTAACAAGACATTTTTGGTTCAAACCGTTGGAATGGAATTCCTACTTCTTTAATGCTCTTAGTTACCAACCTATCTCAAGTAAAGCCATCAATATGGAGCACCAGCAGAACACTAAAATTTTGTAAAATTTTAAATATATATTACTGCAGATTTGTCTGCAATACAAGGTGTCAAATGCTTTTAGGATGAAGGACAGGGCATTTTTGTGAGACTTTGTGAAATCAATTGACGTTGTTGCATTGGTATTTGAAGGCAACGGAGGGAGAATTATTCAGGGAGACTTACGTGCTCTTGTATTTTCGTGAAAACAGTTGACGCTAGGTGTTTAAAGGCGACAAAGACCAGTATACAGATGAGACAATTTTTAGGAGCTGTGGATTGTTGACTATGGCGTATAGTCTCTTTCCTTGATTTTTTTTAGGTTTTCACTTCGCGCCAGTCTCTAGCTCCTGCATAAATACGCTCCTGAAAGTCCGCTGAAGATAAAACGGATGTTGAAAAAGGTTCGTCATGAAAAACTAACCATCCCGTTTAAATTCATACACATTGCACATTGCAGATAATCCGCCAAGTATTTTGAATATTTTGAAAGAACTGGCGCAGAAATATTCATTCGATGATATATTAAATTAATACTCTTAAGACAGATGTCTTTTATTTAATTTCATTATATTGTTACAGTGGAATTAAAAGGAAGACATCTATCTTAAGGAGATTGTGACATTCCACTAAGTCGCTCAAAAAGTTTGAATTTTGTAAAAAAAAATGTAGCTGATATTTACAACCGCGACAGAGATTGAGAGTTGGCCCAGATAAGCTCGTAATTGTGATATTCTGTCTAAAGCAAGCGAATTACGCTACTGACGACAAGCCTTTTATGAACTACTATCCTGCCTACATTCCAGCTCACAAAGCTGAGATCGACGGTGTCGTTACCGATTCGAGTTTTTTATGTACGGATCTACTGATGCATGTGGTTGGAAACTTTAAGGACCCTTTACTCCAGTGAGCGAGAATTTTGAATGAAAATCACACTGGACGGAACTAAATTGTGTGTCCCTTCAAACTAGTTTCGGGTGATCCTTGGTAGGACTACTTTGCGTTTCTTCTGCGAGGATCGTTTGTACGTTCGACGCGTCGTGCATTGTATTAAATACAAGCAAATGAGCCATTATAGCAAGAAGGCTCGGTGTGACAATTTCGCAAAGAATCGTGAATTTGATTTTTGAGTAGAAAAACTTACAAATGCGCCAAGTGTAGAGATAGTCTACAGGATCTATTACCATGTCCCGCGTATAAAGGTTGAAGAATCTGAAGCGTTTGCTTAAAAGCGGACATTCTTTTGCCAAAAAAAAAACTAAAAAGAGTTACGAAAATCACCATCACAAGTCATTAATTATGCTCTTTTAGATCCGGAAGAGTGCAACTCTGCCGATCCCTATATGGGGTTATCTTTTACTGTTTCCTTAAACTGTAAGCAGAAAAGATTTCTTGTAAATGCTTAAATTTTGCTTTTAAGAGGCCACTCGAGGAAGCTCCGACACAAGGCCCAAACAAACAGCTCTTGGTCTTAGAATTCAGCATTAAACAAGAAGTTTCCAGCACTTCCATGAACATCAAAAATCTCATCTGATCGCGCATTGCAGTTCGCACTCACTCACTCACGCGAGAAGGAACTTATCCGATGCCCAATTTTTCCAGGATAAGATGAGTCACAAAATTCTCCGTCTCCACAATTAGCGTGAGAATATTTTTTCCGATAAAATTTATCTGATGTTTTCCTTTTCATCGGAGAAGGTGGTATTGTTTTATTTTCGTGGAAATCAACAAAATGTCAAAATATGCACTACATTTCCAATAAAAGTAACAAATAAGTATAATATACTTGTTTTGTCGTGCCTAGAAAAACGCCAAAAATACAGCGCAAAAAGGGTATCGTGATAAACTCATGCGCTCATTTTCCGGCGGATTTATTTATTTTTTGTGAGTGCCAATAACTTTTCGTGTGAAAATGGGAGTTTTTATTGTCGAAATGGCAAATTATCCGTTACAAGTTTGCGTTTCGGCTTCGCCTCATCAGAAACCGACACTAACTTTTTGTTTGAATAGATTAAGCCGGCGCTAATCTATTCCGACAAAAAGTTAGTTTAGTTAGACTACGGTTTTTCTCAGAAACACAAATAGTGTTTTCGTTTTTTTGGAACTAGCGTCAACGCGGTGTTAGTTTAGTCCTGTCACTAAGTTAGTTTCGGATTCTGATGAGACAAAGTTGAAATGCATATCCATAACTAATTTTCAACCACTAAATCAGTTGTATTTCAGTGGTTTATCAATTACCAAAAAGTTGAATCCATTTTAACACATTGGAATATTGAATGTAAAAATATTGCAAATTGACTTTTGAAATTGTTTGAAAGAATTGTCTCACACAAATTATTTTTAAAAATATGTATTTGGTACAACAGTGTCTTGAGAGAAATGTTCTCTTGGACTTGATTACCTCTACCAAAATCTAAGTTCTGTTTGTAGTTTTAAAAAATCGATTCTTTGGGGAGCTTCAGAAAAATGAATCTTGCACTTACGGGTCACCAACTTAAACCCACCCCCAATTTTTCAAAATTTTGCCACTGATCGTAACGATGTTCTCCGTTTTTGATGAAAATTACAGCGTTTGTTTGTGTGATGAACTTCAGTCAAGTATTAGATTCCAAAGGCAAAACGGATATTGAAAATTGGTCCGAATAACTAGGTCGAAATTTAAAAATTTCTCAACTCTGGTTTAACTTGATCAAATCTAATTCTGTTTAGTTTTTCTGATAAACGCTGAAATCTTCATCACAATCGGAGCACATCAATACGACCTCTCGAACAAAGGGCATAAAAGTGGCTCTTGCCATCGACTGTTATGGTGCTACCCGTGGATTTTGGGCCGCTGGATGCAGCTTTTGTAGTTGGTATTTTTACCTGAACAGTTGCTACTTTACTAAAATTAAACCAAACCAGAAACCGGTTTGGTTTAAGTACAGGAAAGAGGTCTCTGGATCCGCATCCTCACTACAAAAACATCGTTAGGATTATCCGTGAAGTTTCTTCAAGTACCAGGTGTGACAGATTCTACTGCTCGGTATTGCGACATGTTTCTAGCAATGACCTCGGAGGCTGTGCGCAGTGTTAGGTTTTGTAGTTTGACCTTCACATTGTCAATTTACATATAAACGAGAATCTTAATTCCTGCGCTGCCACTTTCAACCACGTGCTCCCGGTTGTTCTTTCGCTTGGCCTAACTTGTCGAATGATATCAGCGCTGCTCATAAAGGTTCGGGTGCGTTGGTGCATCGTTCTTTCCCAAAGTGTACTCATGACAGAAAGGATAAATACAATGTTTCCTTTGTTCTTGAGATTATGCGCACTAGATCGTTCACTTTATTCCTTTGTAGTTCTCACTCAGTCCAAAGTAGGTAGTATACGGAGCTAATTTTCTATTTGAGATGAAAATGTTAAAATCCTATGTGTAAATATATTTCAGAAAAGGAATTATTGTTCTAGTTTTGAATGATGAAGAAAATTTGCGTCTTCAAGGAGACTCCCCCAAATAGTGTCAAATTTTGATTTACGTGGTTTATGAATTTATAGTTGTGTTGAAGAGAAACGTATATATAGCAAATGATGAAGTGATTTTATATAACTGCAAAATTGCAAGGAACTTTAACCGCAAAATTACAAGAGATGGTAACATTAATTGCAAATAATTCAAGAGGTTTTAGTTTTGGGTAGTGATTAAAAAAAGTTTCTCCTTAGGAACATGCGGGACACCACTTTTGACTAGAAATTTAGTTGTAACACAAGTGGTATATTAGTTTTGAATTGGGCATCCGCAGTCTGTGCCTGTTACTAGTGAAACAAAGTCGAAACGCAAACTTCTATGTAATTTGCTTTACATTTTTGTCGGTTTACATATTATCGCACGCAAAAAAGATATCTTGCTAAAAATAGAGATGATAGGGATTCAATTTTTTCCAACCCGAGAGCTTGAAAATTGAAAAACCTGAACCCTACCCTAGCCCGAAATTATAAAATTAAAAAAAACCCGAACCCGAACATTTTAAAATTGAAAAACCCGAATCCGAAAATGAAAATTTTGTGAAACCCGAACCCAACCCAATGCCGAGAAATTCAAAATTTGAAAATCCGAACTCTATCTGAACCAGAAAATTTGTAATTAAAAAAATCCAATCGAAAATCACTGTTAATACGGAGAATCAAGCAAAGTTCACGAAAGTTTTGAATTTTAGTCACCCGAGCTGGATCTTAGGCTCATCTAAGAATTATAGAATTACTCAATTACCCGAAGTAGCCACATATGCGTCCAGTTATGTCTGCCTATTGCAAAACAAATTACTGGCGAGTGGAATTTGTAATGTTTGTAGTGTAATGTTCTTAGAAACGTATAAATGTAATGTAATGTTCTTAGAAACGTATAAATCGTTGATATATTAATCTGAAAGTAGGATATGTCGGCGTTTAACTAATGAGGAATCAAAAAGCTTTATGATGACAGTTTCAAACAACCTTACCTGTCATACATAACCAAGATTTCCAATTTTTGATCGAAAACCATTCCTGCAAGAGTAGTTTTGTATAATTTATCACGTGTATTAAAGTATGCTATGGCAATTGGCAATTTGTATTCGACAGTCTGCACGACGTCACCCGCGTTACAGGTTGGTACGATAAAACTGGTGTCGAAGGGTGTCAATAAAGATTCTCTGACGCGTTCTTGATGTCACGTCATTGGCGTTAGCATGATTGTCTATAATGAGGTAAACAGTTTCTGTTATGCTTCAGATAGTACGGTATGCTCGCCAGTAGAGATACTGCGACATCTCCAATGGAGTTTTAATGACTTCAACAGAACACACAATATTTTACGATGAATTCATTCATCGATCATGGAAAATCGTGTATTTTACTTAAGGATTGCGGGTCATGCAACGGCTCAGTTCGGGAACAATCTGAAAGAAAGTATTTGTTTCATATATGTACCACTGACTTGATACTGGCGCTAGTTTACCATCACCATATGAGTGCCATCGTTGTTCATGACACTCACATGGTGATGGTATACTGACCCCACTATCAAACCAGTGGTACATATATAAAACAAGCATTTTCTGTCTGTTGGTCCCAGGGCTGAGTCGTTGCATGATCCGGATTCCTTCATGAAAATACATGAATTTTCACGATCTCACGCAACTATGCTAAGAATATACTCCGACCGCGCCTGTCGTAATTCATATTCTATATTGGAAAGTTGAACCAATCCCTAGTAACAATCGAGGTTTTATTGTAGTTTTGAAGCCACTCATAAAACTTAGATTGCATTTGCAGCGTGCAATAAAACTTCAATTGTTACTTGGGATATCTTCCGACAAATTTCTTTTGACTTGATTTATTGATGATTACCATGAACAATAAATTGCATGGAGATTTGAGATGCGAAACATTTATTGTTGAATGCTCTCTCATGAGTGCTCGTTTAAATAATAAATTAATTCGGGCAGTTCGGGAATCTGGTTAGAAGAAATTTTATACATGAATAAAAAAATACAATATTTGAGCACAAAAATATGATTAATTCTAGCGATTCTAAGGTAGTAAAATTTAGAATGGTTATGTGTCATCCATTCGTATCACGAAGTAAAGTAATTACTACAAAAAGACTGGGTATTGTGTATAGACGTAAAGACGCATCAAGAATTGGTTGGGTGTGATCTGTTTAAAACCCGAACCCGAAAATTTCAAATTTGAAAAAGCTGAACCCGACCCGAACCCGAAAGTTTAAAATTTCAAAATGGCGGACCCAACCTGAACATGAGAATTTCAAATTTGAAAGCACTGAACCCGACTCGAACTGACAAGTTTAAATTTATAGAACTCGAACCCGTCGGGTTCGGGTCGAGTCCGGGTTTCGGGTCCAACAACTCGATCCCGTCCATTTCTAGGCCTAAAAACAACCATCCTTTACTGCGATGTCTTGAAAAGGCTATTGTGTTTCCTGAGCTGAATCACAAAACACCAGAAATACATCACAATCTGAGTAATCTTTCATTACTATATTTACACAAAGTTTCGCGATGTCATTTATTGCACCCACAACGTGCTATGTAGGTTGACATTCGTTAAATGACATTCTGATAAAGAGCATTCCGCCAAACATTTGACTGAACTTGTTAACCAAATTAACATTTTTGTACAAGACCAATAAATCCTTTCGGCCATTTGGTACATGACCAAAAGACGTACAAAATGACCAGATACCATGCAGGTTGTATACATCTAAAATGCTCAGAAATTTGTCATAGCTCATATTCAAAAGAAGGAAGATTCTCCTAACCAATGGAGCTCTAATAAACACAGTTTATTGATTATACACGATAGCTTTTGTTAAGATGTTCGATAGCATTTTAGCAGGTTATAATGAAATTTGAATACTTGAAATAAAAACGGCGTTCGGGTGAATGATATTCGGGGCAGCGGAACTCAGATTAATGACATTCAGAGTATTGTAGCTCGGGATAACGGCATTCCGGACAATAGCACATGCGGTAATGGCATTAGGGGTAATATCAGTCGGGGTGATGAAGCATATGGGTTAATATAATTTTGAGTAAATGGAATTGGGGGCAATGGCATTCGATGTAATTGGGCAAAATCATATTTGGTAGATTGCCACTAATTTGAAAAGGGCAAAAATAGGACTCGACTTAAAAAAATATTTTAAAGAAATGAGATCTTTTGTTGGGGAAATAAGAATGAACAAAAGACCGGCGACAAATGCTGTCATTCTTCTGCAATGGAGCTGCTCCTATCCTGCTTTAACTTCAAACACCATATCATAACCATGTACTTAAATTAAATGCCGTTAAACGACATTCACCCCACGAGTTCAGAAAACGGAGCGTAAACTAATTTAAAAGGATCGCAAAAACTAATAAAAACGACGCTCATAAAGTGCTCATTCCTAGTGTTGTCGTCTCCAGCGGCCTACAATCCTATGAGCCTTCTGGGCATTACCGTCAAGTCTTACGATATTTGATATTTTTATATTTAGATTAATAGCCGATCAGCTTGTATATCAGTAACGGTGTGACAAATCGAGTACCACATTTCCAGCTGGGGCCAGCGAAAAGAAACCAATTGTAATGACTGTGCCTGGAGGAGACCATTGGGAATCGAAACGTGTGAGGTCTTCCCGGCTTTGAACTACCTTCCGCCGATGAACAGAGAATCAGCCACACCCAAACCAAGTCGGGGGTTTCCACCATTGACAATGGTGCGATCGAAGCGATAAACGGAATAAAGTTAAATAAAACGTTCAGTACTAGGTATCATATCAAATGTCTTGTACATCAAACAAACAAGATTTTGAAAATAAAAGAAAGCCGCAAAGCTGTAACAGTCGAAAGAAGAAGAGCGTTAAACCTAATTGGATACGTGTTTTAAGCCACTTTTGTTTCATATTTTGGTCAGGGATTTGTTCCATTTGGACACGTTACTAGAATGTATTTATGTTTTAAAATCGTTATTTCTTATCAGAAAACTGTTCCGTCTCAATTAATTTTGCCGTTGAAGCGAAAAGATTCCTCGAATTCATCGCACCTCCCGTAGTTACGAGATCGATATCGATTTCTCGTTACTTCCTCAATGTCTCTATGCAGGGAAAGCATCTTCTTCCAGCTGTACATTCAAGGTCGACAGCAAAACTGACGTCGATGACACTCGTTATCGACTTTTCTTTATCACTATTCAATTCATGCCGGCGAGGGCTGAAAAGCAACCACCTCCTCGAGGCGGCTGCAAAAGCGAAGGACTCGTTCTTCAGCGTGGCTCGCAATCTGTTGTCCTACAGATAGAAGGAAGCTATAGATACAAGATTGTCCTACACACTGCACTTAACATTTCCAACTAAAAGATGCTCGTCATTCAGAGGAAAAGTTTGTTTTGATTTTTCTCTTCCTTTTTTCTTCTACTCCGTTGATGATTTTCAGATAGCGCTGACAAGGGTTCGATAACAGCATAACAAAAAAGTGCCGTTGTATTTCCTGCGGCAGTACACCGAGCGTATCGATGAGATTTGTTTGCAGTTTACGCTGTTTGGCTGTGACATTCATGTGATCGAGATAACTCAACAACATGGGAGATTTTGTTTTATTTTGCGTGGTGTTTATCGTGTTCGCGTGACATACATATTAGGGTTGAGCAGAAGTCGCATTTTATAGCATTCTAGTGGAATGAGAAGGTTATATGACCCCTATCCCACACGATGAAAATTTTGTTATGTTTTTGTCAATAAAAAACATTGTTATCAAACAAACTAAAAATGCTGGTTGCAATAATACGAAAAATGTATTAAAGGTAATACATTTTTTTGCTGTGATAGCACAAACAAATTGTTTACTTTTTGAATGAAACTTTCTGTACCTCAGAACTTTGTCACAAAAAAGCCACTTGCATACTTCGTTTTTTTCAAAAATGATCTAGACTGTCTTTTAAAAAGGCATCTCCTTCTGATGATTTCAAAAGGGTTGTATCATATTGTAGCAGAAATGGGCTTCCGCTCACTTTCGGCAGTGATGCGAATGCTCATCACATCATTTGGGGCAGCTCAGACATCAATCTGAGAGGCTCTGAACTGATGGAGTACATAACTAGTACAAAGCTCTATATTCTGAATGTGGGAAACCGACCAACTTTTGCGAGGTCTGGGAGGGAGGAGGTCTTAGACATAACACTTTGCTCTGATAGAATTTTGCATGAGCTGGGAAATTGGCAGGTTCCAAATGAAACTGAACCGTCTTTATCCGATCATAAATATATATTTTTCGATCATTTTGATGTCACCTTCAATGTGGTAATATATCGTAATCCTAAATCTACAAACTGGGACCTCTTTTTGGAAAACTTGGCGACCAAATTTCATGGATATTTTCCAACAATTAGTCAACTAGACCACTTAGATGACGTCGTGGATACGACAAACTCATTTATATTAGCATCCTACGAAGAAGCTTGTCCACTTCGTACTGTTAAATCGACTAGGGGAACCTTTTGGTGGAGGGCTGAGCTTGAAAGAATGAAGAAAGTTATAGGAAGAGCTTGGAACCGGCGTCAGCGTGACGACTCCAGGGCTTTCAGGTCAGCTCGTAGTGCATATAATAAATGTCTTAGATCTGCAGAACGGGCTGGCTGGCAAAACCTATGCACTAATGTCTCTAGTCTGAACGAGACTAGCAGGTTAAATAAAATTCTCTCCAAATCGAATGATTTTCAGATGAACTCCTTAAAAACCAGAGATGGTGTTTATGTGACGGACGAAAAAGATGTTCTTAATTGTCTCTTCGACACACACTTTCCAGGTTGTATCGATCCGGAGTTGAACAATGTTCACAGATCTCATTCTGGTGATTCGGACTCGTGGGCGTTAGCACGCACATTGGTTTCCACTGAATCGGTTAAGTGGGTAGTTGACAGCTTTGCTCCATACAAATCACCCGGAAAAGATGGAATACTTACCGTGCTACTGCAAAAGGGATTTGAAATTCTTAAACATGTCTTGAAAAAGATTATGCTTTCCAGTCTTGCTACCGGGTACATCCCCGCTCAAGCTATGAAGAAACCAATAGTTTTAGGCCTATCAGCTTAAGGTATTTTCTTCTGAAAGCTTTGGAACGGATAATCGATCATCACATTAGGAACGTTAATTTAGTTGAATATCCACTGCACAAAATGCAACATGCATATCAATGTGGGAAATTCACGATCACTCTGCTTCACGATGTTGTTTACAACATTGAGAAAGTCTTCTCGCTCAAGCAATCTGGCTTGGGTGTGTTCCTAAATATTGAGGGTGCTTTTGACAATGTGTCCTTCCAGTCTATTCTGGAAGCGACGCGCGGCCATGGGATACCTGCATGTATCTCGGGTTGGATAAACGCAATGCTTGGTAACCGCATACTTTTCTGGTATCTACTGTCGTGAAATGAGATTGGAACAATCTCACTCATTAGGTAGATACTGTACTGTATTCCAAGCAGAAATCTTTGTGATTATGTGCGGGGTACAATCGGCCCTTCAACTGACTTTGTCCGGCAGAGTTATAAACTTCTGCTCCGATAGTCAGGCTGCAATCAAGGCCCTTAGCTCAGACAAATCCCCGTCCAAGCTAGTGATCGCGTGCCGAACCCAAATCGAAGAACTACGCATTGTCAATACTATCTACCTTGTCTGGGTGCCCGGACATTGCGGTATTACTGGAAATTAATGGGCTGACATATTGGCCAGGACAGGTTCAGCGATTGACATCGACAGCGATTGAGCCCGCGCTGCCAATTTCGACAAGTTGGATAAGGGAAAAAATACGGTCCTGGGCTTCGTCCGAGCACCGCAATTATTGGAGAAATCTACAAACGTGTCACCAAACAAAGGCGTTTCTAGAACAACTATGCCCAGTGGTTTCGAAAAATCTGCTACATTTTTCGAAGCTCCACTGCGACATGCTGACCAGGGCTTTAACCGGCCACTGCAAACTCAATTATCACATGGAAACTATTCTGCGCGCTGAGTCTTTTTCATGTGATCTTTGTGAATCCGGCAACGGAACCTCATATCATCTGATATGCAATTGTCCAGCGGTGGCGCAATTGCGATTTCGAGTCTTCAGCCTTCCTTATATAGACGAAACCATGTTTGAACGACTGAAAATCAGAGACATCCTAAAGTTTCTTATCCAATGTGGTAAAGAGCTTTAGCCTTATTCGCAGGAAAGTTGAACTACTTGTGAGTTTAACTTACCTGTTGTTTATTTTTGTTTTGTGCTGTTATTTTTCCCACCCTTCCAATTCTACTTCCCCACAATTCCTTGTCCTTTCCTTCCGCTCAGGAAATGATGAAAACACACTAAAAGGCACAAATCCCCGACTACATACGGGGAACGTGCCATTTAAGCCAATATATTCTGATTCCTGATTCCTGCTCCAGAATTCTCTTGGAGCGCCGGTTGCTGTACGGTTTGCAAACAAGGAATATCCGTCCTGTTTAGTAGCTGCTTGGACATGTATGTAAAAATTAAGAATATTCCGCTGGCCGGAACCTTCGTTACGTCCGTGTACTTAGTGCCGTCTGGCTGTGATAATATGTGATATATGGTATAGGAATATTTTCAATCCTAATTACTTTTTTCTCTACATTGAGCCACCAACCAAAATAAATTTATATTTCAACTGATTTGTTTTTAATTAAAAATGGTCCTTGAGTTGAAACAATGTTAATTTCTTATTAAATCAAAGAAAATTGCGGTAAAATTGAATATAAAAATAGCTTTAACAATCAAAAGTTTTTTTAACCCAATATATTTGGTAATTGTTTCAAACTGATCCTATAAGTGAAACAATTTATTTCTTATTTAAACTATAACATTCGAGTTGAGGTGGACATAAGAAAAAAATTATTTCGAACAAATATTTTATTGGAACATCCATTCTGACTATTTGAAACAATTGATATTGCTTGTTGTAACCATGAAACTCTCCGTTTACTTTAATGGTAGATAAAGTTTGTACCAAAAACAAATTGTTTTTAGTTCAATAAAAAATTATGTTTGTTTTAACGATACCTGAAAAATTGATCTGACCATTCAATTGGTTATAATTAATCCAAAATTTGGTTAGCCTATATATAACATGAAAATTTGTTTGATATGAAATAAGAATTGATTGGATTTACAATATTTTTCTGCGTGTACGATAGTATCCCAATCGACGCCAGTCTATGTAAGGGCCACGTTCAATATTTTTGTCACAGTATTGACAATATTGTTATCCCATTTGAAATTCCCATCGTCAATGCAACTTTTTTCCATTACACGTACAATACTTTTGTCAATACCCTATAGTATTGTGAAAAATATTGAACGTGACCCTTACACGTTCAATATTTTTTACAATACTATAGAGTATGAAATGAATGTCAGTAATACATGCCTAGGGAGACACGGGACAGTAACTGGGAGTTTAGTGATCAAATTTCTAATTTTTCCTTAGATTTAATAAAAATTTGCCAAGCATTTCGAACGGATTGATGATAAGACTAATAATTTTTTTCGTTTGTTCCACAATTTTATCACAAAACTACCTCCATAATTGGATCCAGTATCGTTCAATTTAAAAACCTGAGCGCTTTTATGACTGTCAGTTACCGTCTAGCCCACAATAATGGTTCCTATCATAGGTATAATAAAGAGTAATATGAGAAAACTGTCTGTCAGCTTCTTTGGCGGCGCTCTGACAGGGTGGTTAAAGATATAACGAATTCGTTACCAACTGAAGCGTGTAATAGCAACCAAATGGATCAGGTAAGTGCAGCCGAGACGATCCAACAATAAACATAAAGCGTGCACTCGTGGTTTTCCACAATACCGGTAGAGAAGTGTCGTATAATATAACGTCTGTGAATTTGTTATGGAAAATGAAACACGAATCCTAACTGTGCACGTTACGATAGTTTAAGTAGAGCTGTTAACCCATTCATGCCCATGTTGTTTGTGGAAAACAACGTTTTTAAACGGCTATAACTTTTGATTGAGGCGAGATTTGCTCACAAAAACAAGTAAGGCTCATTAATGTGATTATTGCCTTTAATTTGAGTATTAACAGTTACAAGGATCAGCTCTAGAACTGAAGTTATTGCAATTTGTCTGATTGGATTCCGATGGAGCAGTGCTGCCAGGGATAGTTTACGTTGACGACGGAAAATGATTTTTTTCATATATCTTCGTTATAGTGCAATATTATTGAAAACTGATAAAACTTATCAATTTAGACTGTCGTTTGCTACGTTTTCTACGTAACTGGACTATTGTAATTATTCTAGGAGAATTGCATTGAGCATTACAAGGTAAAAATTGACAAGCTTCTAGCACTGCCATGGAAGCAACTATCTGTATGAAAATAGGCTTTTCGTGTTTCTTGACCCCACCGTTTTCAAGGAAAAATAGTTTTGAAATCCTACATGCACTAGAAAAAAGTTGGGCATGAAAGGATTAAGGAGAATTCAGATTGCTGTAAAATCATACTTCTCACGTGTCATGTAATCGGATTCATTTCCTATTTCACAGTTCCATGATCTGTTTTGAACTGTTTTTTTTATTTTGGACGAGAGTAAAGCGCCCTGGAGCTAAGGGAACAGTACTAGTATTCAGTGTTAAAATGCGCAAGAGCACGAGTTCGATTCTGAGTCAGAAGGACATTTTTATTGGACATTAAATCATCCAAGTGTCTGCTCTTAACTAACAGATAGGGTGGTTGCTTCAGGAATCAGTAGCGTCTGGCTCAAATGACACGTTTCTTATGTTGATTTGAGATTTGTGCCTTGCCAAGAATCGTCTTTTCACCATTTCCTGATGGGAAGGATTGGGGAAGTGGTAAGGCTAGGGGTAAGGAAAATAACGACACAGAACAATTAAAACAGAGCATTCTACATCTGCGAAGGGATGCTGAACGATCTATAATATAATAATAGAGGTGCTATAACAGCAGGAATTAAACTACCAACCCCCGGAGGGATTTAGAATTTATTTAAGCAGTTAGCGGATATATCAACATCTCCGAGGGGATATTGAGATAACAGAACGACAACGCCCCCGAAGAAATATTGTCATTCAAAAACGTCTAAAGCTACATTTAGCTCTTTACCACACTGGGTTAGGAACAATAGCATATCCTTCAGTTTCAGCTCTCTGTACATAGGTTCATCTATGTATGGAGAACCAAAAATCCGGATACGTAATTGCATTACTATAGGGCAGTTGCACATCAAATGATATGATGTTCCGTAATCAGATTCACAAAGATCACATGAATAATACTCAGCGCGCTGAATAGTAACCATGTGATAATTGAGTTTGCAATGTCAAGTCAGTGCCCTGACTAGAATACTGCAGTTGTGCTTGGAAAAATACAAAAAAACATTTTCGGACTCACATCCGGCAGAAAAGTCTTTGTTTGAACGCAAGTTTGCAAACTACGCCAATGATTGGCATGTTCGAATGCAGCCCAAGAGCAAATTTTATCCAACTTACCGACAGTGGTAGAACTGGTTCTGGACCAACGAAGTCAGTCGCAACATCAGCTCTAGCCAATTCGTCCGCCCATTCATTTCCAGTAATACCGGAATGACCGGGTACCCATAGAAGGTAGAGAGCATAGTTCTTCGATTTGAGTTCGATATGCGAGTACTAATTTCAATCTTGAATCTGCCGAACTAAGTGCTTTCAAGGCAGCCTGGCTGTCAAAACAAAAATAGATTCTTTTACCGCAAATTCCCTGTTGAAGTGCTGATTGTACGCCACACAGAATCGCAAAGATTTCTGTTTGGAATGCGGTACAGTATCTACCAAGCGAATGAGATTGGTTTAATCTCATTTCATGACAATAGACACCAGCACCGGACCGGCCCTCCAACAAAGAACCGTCAGTATAACAAACTACGTATTCTTCAAGTTGTCGCTCCATCCAGCCAGACAGCCATTCCTCGCGAAGAGGAATTCTCACATTGAAAGTTCTAAAACTACATGTGAGTGTAAGGTCACCGGGAGCAAGTGTATACTCATCCCAAATAATCATTAGGGGCCACAGTCTTGTGTGGCTAGTTACACGATCTATTGGATTACTGTTCCAGAGCCCAGTAACCTTTAGATGGTATGCACAAGAAAGTGCTTCTTGTTTCAGAAACACATGTAGTGGTTTTATGTTCAAGAGTGCCTCGAGAGCAGCAGTAGGTGTTGTCGAGAACGCACCAGTCATCGCCATCAAGACCATCCTCTGAAGATGGTTTAACTTTGATTGTCATGACTTCTCCCTTCTGCCACCAAACAAGGCACCCGTATGCCAGTATTGATCTAACAATTGTTGTGTAAATCCACTGAATGTGCTTGGGTTTGAATCCCCAAGATTTGGCGAAAGCCCGTCTACATTGGCCGAAAGCCATGCAAGCTTTCTTGGTCCTGAAATCGATGTGAACTGTCCAATTAAGATTTGAGTCAAGAATTGCCCCAACGTACTTAACCTGCGATTATAATTTCAGAGTCAAAGAACTGCAATGAACGAGCTCCGGTTGTAATCCTTCGTTGCGTGAAAAACACCTTTGATGTTTTATTTGGAATAACTGATAGTCCAACATGAAGACAGCATTACACAACAAAACATAAGGCTTGTTGCATCA
This sequence comes from Topomyia yanbarensis, assembly GCF_030247195.1. NCBI lineage: Eukaryota > Metazoa > Arthropoda > Insecta > Diptera > Culicidae > Topomyia > Topomyia yanbarensis. Next base: position 42,999,702 of record NC_080671.1, on the reverse strand, counting down.
AATCAAAAAGTGTGTTAATGCAAATACCGGTGATCATTTTATGATAATTGTCGGCGAAATCATACGTCGGAAACCCAGTCTCATTAAGTTTTCTCAACAAGCTATCGGCGACAAGGTTCCATAGTAGTGACAGCACACCATCTTGAGGACATCCACAGACACTCAGTTCTCTACTTGTTGTAACGATGTGTGATGTCGGTTGCTAAGCATTGCGTGTATCCAGTTCATGATATATGAAGATACTCCATGAACTGGTGCGGCTTCCAAAATAGATTCGAAAGACACGTTGTTAAAAGCACCTTCAATATCGAGAAAAACTTCTAAACTTGATTACTTTTGTGAAAAAGCTTTTTCAATATTGTAGACAACATTGTGCAACAGAGTGGTAGTAGACTTCCCCCACTGATATGCATGTTGCATTGCATGCAGCGGGTGCTCGCCCAAGCTAACATGCCGAATGTAGTGGTCGATTAAACGTTCCACTGATTTGAGAAGGAAGGAGGTCAGACTGATCGGTCTAAAGCTCTTTGCCTGCTCATAAGTGACACGGCCACCTTTGGGAATGAATTTGACAGTTATTTTCCGCCGCACCAATGGAATGTATCCTGTTGCAAGACTACAAGTAATAACCTTTTTCAAAACATGCTTGATGTGTTCATATCCTTTTTGTAGTAGAACTGGAATGATTCTATCCTTTCCCGGAGACTTATACGGAGCAAAACTTTCAATCGCCCATTTGATCGATTCGGTTGTCACAATTCTACGAGCAAATGCCCAAGAATCAGAACTACCTGAAAAGAACTCAGGGGCTGGTTCCATACAGCATGGAAAGTGTGTGTGTCAAAAGAACAGTTGAGTACTACATCTTCGTCAGACGAGTATTCACCATTAGCGGTTCTAATTGAACTGACATGAACGTCTTATGATTTAGAAAGTAACTTATTTAATCTACTCGTCTCGTTGGGACTTGAGACATTTGTGCAGAAGCTTTTCCAACCACTTCGCTCAGTGGATCGAAGGGCATTTCTGTATGCTTTTCGAGCCAACTTAAATGCCTCCGACCCGTTCCTGCGTCTGCGATTCCAAGCTCTTCTACATAACTTTTTGAGTCGAACAAGTTCGGTATTCCACCAAAGTATTTCTTTAGCAGCACGCATAACTCGAAGCGGACAAGCGTCTTGGTACGCTGCTAGTATGAGTGAGCTGGTTTTATCCACGACCTCATCCAAGTCACTTGGAGATTCAATCGTCGGAAGATACCCATGAAACCTAGTCGCCAAGCCCTCTTCTTAGAGGTTCCAGTTCGTAGATTTGGGATTATGATATCTAGTGAGACGTTTAAATGATCAAAGACGATTTACTTATGATCAGATAACGACGGTTCGAGCCCGTTTGGTACGAGCCAACTCATGCATAATACCGTCAGAGCAGAGAGTTACATCTAACACCTCTTCTCTGCCAGCTCGTGCAAATATTGGGCGGTTTCCTGCATTAAGAATGTGCAGATTTGTACTACTTAAGCATTCCATCAATTCGGTGCCTCTCAAATTGATATCTGAGCTGCCCGAAATTATGTGGTGGGCATTTGCATTACTGCCGATTATGAGGGGAAACCCGTTTCTGCCACAGTATGATACAACCCTTTTGAAATCATCAGAAGGTGATGGTTCATTATGCGGCAAATATGCCGAACAATAAACGTATTTCTTGTTTATGTTGTTAACAGTCATATTTACCGTGACAGCACAAGTATCGCGTCAATAGCACTATTCGCAGGTATACATGCACGAGGCAATTCACTTGGATTTGTCATGCCATTTTTATTGAAAGCAACGAAGACGAGGTTAAGTAACTTTCCAACATAGAAGTTTCCTTTACGGAAATACGGTTCTTGAACTAAAGCTATGGAAGCTTTTCCTTCCTGCACAAGGCGGGATGGATTCACAGTTGCTGTACGTTTATGCTTTTCTGTATTGGTTCGAAACCCTAAAAAAATTAGGTTCTAAAAAAATTTATTATCGAATTATTATTTTTTATGTATGTATGTTTATCTGTGACAATTGGACAATTGGAAGTTCCGATCAGTTTTGAATTCATTCGGAATCACATCTCCATGACTCAGGTGATCAGATTTTTTTTAAAGAAATGCGATCTCTGGTGAAGAAGCAAAACCTTTTCTGATCATTCTCGAATATTCGATACCACCCATTGTATTCACGATTCTGATTGTGTGCCTAACGAGTACTAAATGTACCCATCCACGAAAAACCAATAAAGGGATTCATTTCGGTTTTCCATTCCACTATAAAGCAAGCCCCAAACTGGAAGCCGCCTTGTCGCACTAATTTATTACCATGAAACATCGATCCCATCATTTACCTTATCAACACACTTCAATCACCTGTGGAGCAAAGTGCGAAACCGACCGCGACAATAAGCGAATATTTATAGCGAATAATCACCATTATTAAGTGGAACACGGCCTGCGACGACGATCGGTGCTCCCATTTTTTTCCTTCTTCTTTTTCTGGTACAGTCTCCAGGAAAGTACGCCGTTCCTTCTGTGTACTGTGTGCCAAAAATCGTGCCAAAGGATATTCTCTCGAGATCAAAATCTCGACACACCCGGCGTAAAGCAGGGCGCAAAGAGTAAACAAATCGGCGATAATAAACGATGATAAAAGAAAGGCATAGGAAGAAAAACAAAGCACTTTTTAAAGTATCCTCTCTGTGGACGGAAAACCGCACCTTATTATTATAATTTGTATTTGCGATCGTTTTCATTGTGAAGAGAGCCTTGGGGGCTTTTTTTGATTATTAGTTAGTCGTAAAATCCGTTGCATTCTTTTCATTTCAGCATGTCGGGTAATAAAAAAAGAAAGGAATGATTACGGTTACGGTCTTCGCCTGTGTCGCTTGATGAGCTTGTGCCTTTATCAACAGTGCGAACGCTTGTTTTAGGATATGTTGTCATGATCATTGTTTTTTTCTTTTTCATTCATTATTCATGAATCCGTTAAAAGCAACTAGGTACAAGCAGAGAACGAAATTAAGAAATTATCGAATTCATTTGAAAATTAAAAGTCGAAGTAAGTTGCTTCTATATTCTTCTCATTTGTCTTGCGTTTTACGAAAAAGTATTTTTAACTCATAGAAATTTGAAATGTGTAAATGTTCTAATTAAACGTATGTTCTATCAGTGAAGCCCGATGGATTTTCGAAAGTTTAATTATTTATACACACGAACAGTTTCCAATATATCGCAATTCAAATCACTTCATAAAGGATTTGTGGGAATTCGGCAATCAGTAACAAGTGGAACTAATCCCTCACCTTGCGCACACCAATTTAGTGCAGAATTTCATAAATTAACGTTATAACAGACAGTCCCTTACGTATAAAACTGACTTGAAGTATGCAATAAAAATTCACATGATAAATGATCACTCATCAACTAATCACCATAATAATCTCTCTCATCTCGAGCACTAGCCAGGAAGACAGAAAGGCGTGTAGATTGTACGATCTCGGTAGGAAACCATTTCACGACACCAGTAGTTCTAAGAATTATCGCTTCATGAACAATAGCAGAACGAGGCAAAAATCACATTGACATAATGCCATCTTCCGGGGGTGGAGAAGGGTCTGTGAAATTAATAGTTGTCGTTCCGTAAAACTTCCATCCATTTATCATTTCTCGATCGAACCTTTACCCCCATATGGTGGCTCACTGTTCCGGTCTTTCGGCGTCCGCTGGCTAATGCCACAATCCTGCAGCTGTTGATTTTTCCTGATGGTCACTCGTCGGCGGGACAATGTAACAACAATCACCAGCCAGCGGGCAAAGAAGTTGTAAAAAGTCCGAAGATTGAGAGTGATAAACGTGTTCCAGACATCATCCACCTTCTGCCCGGTTGCCGTCGCTTCCATCCAGACGTCTGGACGAGTTGCTCAAGCGTGTATGATTTCCAACCATGATAATATTCGAGCTCTTCTCATTTTCGCTTCTTTTTTCACTGTTGTAATCCAGCCTAGTTTCATAGAGATTTTCCGACCCAACGACGATTTGATTTCCTGAAATGATCCATTGTGTATGTTAAAGTGGACGCCCAGGATGATAATGATGAGTTGTCATTTTGCTCGATTCCAACTGGTGGTTGGAGGCAGACTGAAAGAATGGATCATTTGGAATAAGGTTTGGTGATGATGTGTTATTTAGCATTGACAATTCACATCGAAGAGCTTTTGATTAGTATCTTATCTTGCATTATAACCTGAGCTTTTATTTGTGAACACCTTTTTACGCGTTATTCGATTTGAATAACTCTTTTGCGAACTAAATTAAAAATAACGTTTGTAAAATAAGTTTGAGTACATACAGTACATTATGAAATTATACCGTAAATCATCGAAACAAAATACAAACGATATTCTAAACATGTTCAGCATCTATCGACAACGATTATTTCGTCATTTAGTACAACTCTCATGCTTCGTTTCAATCTGTTCAAACACTCACTTGTATATTAATGAAATCAATCAACTTCAAGTGAACTGATCACTATTTTAGAAAACGTATATATTTTTAAACAATAAATCATTTTAAAAATCTGCAATTTTTGTTGCTAACTTCGGCTATTTTCCTAAAAAGTTCGATAAAAGTCAACAGTATCCTTCTAGGTAATTCCACTTTATTCTAGGGCTATGAAGTTAACTGCAGATATGCTTTTCACACAACATTTGGAGCGTTATTTTTCATTTCGATGCACATATTTTGCAGATCAAAGTTACCCTGAAAACAACAAATGGAAATTTACAACAAAGCAATTTTATTTTTATAGTAAAACGAAAAAAATACACAACAATTTGAACATTTACAATCTATGGGTACCAGTACTTGTTTGAAAAATCAAAAGAGTTGCATCATCTACTTGAATTCAAGATAGTTATTCGAAAAACTTTTGAAAAAGCGATCAATGTTCCCCCTTTTCACGGTACACGATTTAACCCTATTCTTAGCTAACTCTTGCTAATGAAAGTTAGGTATTTTTAAATTCGAGTAAACGACTATATAACGGAAATTGCAGCCTGACGCCATTTTAAAATCAAAGATGGCAACATGCGGGTCAGCAATGTTCTCCATAACCAATATTTAAAATCAATAGCTATTAAATTAATAATAATTTTGCATTGATAGCGTAATCAATTTGAATAATTGTGTGACGTAGCATATTACAAGGTTTTCAGTGACAACGTGCGGCTTTTCGTTGATTGCAGTTGACGATTACCACATCCCTGCAACTACTTGTGAGACAATTTTATTCTATCTGCAATATTTCTCACTATCTTTCCGTTATGACTTTCCGAAAGCCCTGCCCCTCAAACATCTAGCAGCCTAAAATTCTTCATTGTCGACCACTATCATCTTTACTGATACCTGAAATGAGCTGGAATTGGAAATACATTATCGGACAAAACATGTGCAACAAATACCGATCCTCATTAAAAAGCGCCAGTAATCTTAATAATTATTGAATAAAAACAAAGCAAACCTCCCTAATCGATGCTCGATGGTCTAATTTTATTCGATCTCGCTACATGGCCATTAAACTCTTTAACGACTGCGTACTAAGAAAATTTGTATGAAAAGTACATTTTTGCGTTGGACAAAACAAATGCCACTTTTCTGTTTTCTCTACGTTTTTGTCACACTGCGTTGCGTTGCGTAAGCACGGTATACTTCGTAGATTGCAGATTGATGACTCTCATTTCCACCCAGAGGAGGAGCATTGTTTGGGAATAACAATTGATCCAGTCCAAGCGAGAATTTTGCCTGAGAACCACCGTTGCGGGCCACGAACATCTTTACCTCAACTTGGGATACGAGAAAGGAAGTTTTGATGTGGTACTTACTTAACGGAAGGCCCCGACTCAGTAACACTCCCATAAGTACCACGGATTGGGTAGTGGGTGGGTTGTTAGTCAGGATTCGCCTCAAGCAAGCGATGTGACTGAGAACATATTTTCGTGCACAAAATGTTTGAATAGTTTATTGACTGTAGGATACGTAAATGTTCTAGATGCGAAGGCGTTTCAACTCTGGGTAACCGTTTATCGAGAATTTGTTTCATCGAAAACACCTTGAACTCTGGACAGCCGCAGTTACAGAATGTTATTGAAATGATACATTATAATGCACAACAATTTTGATTATTTTGCTTCACTCAAATTTATAAAAAAAATTCTTTTCATCTTTCCCTGATGGGAAGGATTGGGGAAGTGGCAAGGTTAGCGATAACGAAAATAACGACACAGCGAACATAGACAATACAGAAGTATTCATCACTCCCAAGGGAATAAAAGACACTTTTCGATGGGCGGATATATCAACACCCCCGAGAGGATATTGAGATAACAGAAAGACAACAACCCAAAGAGATATTGCCTCTCAAATATGGCTTAAACTATAACTCTTCACCACACTGGGTTAGGAATTAGGAATAGCATATCATTAAGTTTTGGCTCTTGATTCATATATGTAGGGTCCAGATACGCGATTGCATTACTGCAGGGCATTTACCTATCAAATGATATGATGTTCCGTTATCAGATTCACAAAGATCACATGAATAATACTCAGCCTAGTCGCCAAGCGCTCTTCGTAGTGGTTCCAAAAAATCTAAATATCTAGCGAAACGTTTAAGTGATCAAAGATAATGTACTTATGATCAGATAACGACAGTTCGAGCTCGTTTGATACAAGCCAGTTTGTCAACTCATGCTTGATACCGTCAGAGCAGAAAGTTACATCTAACACCTCTTCTCTGCCAGCTCGTGCAGATGTTGGGCGGTTACCTGCATTAGGTATATGCAAATTTGTACTAGTCAAGTATTCCATTAATTCGGTGCCTCTCAAATTGATATCTGAGCTGCCCCAAATTATATGGTGAGCATTTGCATCACTGCCGATTATGAGGGAAAACCCATTTCTGCAACAGTATGATTCAACCCTTTTGAAATCATCAGAAGATGATGATTCATTATGCGGCAAATATGCCGAATAATAGACGTATTTCTTGCTTATATTGTCAACAGTCATATGTACCGTGACAGCACAAATATCGCGAGTTGTGAGATCGGATATAAGGCATGCGTCGATGGCACAGTATACATACATACACGAGGCATTTCACGTGGACTTGTCATACCATTTTTTTTGAGAGCTACGAAAATGGAGTTAAGTAGCTTTCCAATATAGAAGTTTCCTTTATGGAAATTGGAACGGTTCTTGAACAACTATACAAAGAATTTGTAGATTTTATAGGCCATTCCTCCAATGAATAAGGCTTTCTTTCTTGAGTTCAAAAGATGAAGTCTTTAAATTGAACGGTTTTGAAATGAGATTGCACGCAGTTTTGAAAAATCATATTTTGAGATACACGCGTTTACTATTTTGAGAACACGTTCAATGAATTATTTGTGATAGAATGTAAAATTTTGTAACAATAGCATGGAATTATGGGTTTTAGACCGCTGATTACAAATCTGAAGGCAGGTTTTCGAAATTCAAAAAGACCAACATGGCAGACCCCCACAAAAAGTAAATGATAATTCAGCCAAAATCGAGAAAAAAGGATTTATGATTTATAAACACAAATTTAGGTTAATATATATCACAATCAATAAAATAAAAATGGCGATTCCAATATGGTGGACTAAAATGTGACTTGAACAAATGTGACCAATTTTTTTCAAAATGCATATGGGACTGGCATGTGGGTACTTGTCATATGGGACTGACATTAGTTGGTATTTTTTGTACATATTTAAATAAATCGATAATTTTCAGTACGTTATTTGATAGTACAATAAAAATGAGACCTAACCCTGGGGTTAGCTCAAAACTGTTGAAAATTCATATGGGACTGTTATGTGGGTACCAGTAGTATAGTTGAAAATAATTAAATTGTCTAGTGCTTGAGGTAGGCAATAGAAATATTATTTAGAAACGATTAACAAACTACTAGTATAGCCTATTGAAGCAAACATCCCAACTTTTACACATTGTTTTAAATTTACACGTTTAACTATAACGTTAGATACACAACCATATTTTCAGATTTTTTAAAGTGTAGCATATAAATAGCACCTTTTGCACATTATATGTAAGTAAATAAATGGCAAGGTTTTTGTTTAAAATTGCAACACGTAAAAACACTCTAAATAGGAAATGTACAAACATAGATTCACGTTGAAAGTCTGACAGAAAACCTATCGATGACCGCATAAAAATTAAAATAGCAATAACTTTCGATTCCGTCAATGAAATATTTTCAAATTTGCAGGGAATATATTTGAATACTATATCTTTTGAATGACCACTACCATTAAGTATACAAATATTTCTTTGTTAATAAAAATCAGACAAAACCTATGAGTGTATGGTTATAGCCTTATTAAACGAGTCATAAAATTTCAAATCATAATATCTCTCGATTCTCTCGATGGATCATTTTGAAATTCGGTGAGAAGATGCTTGGATACTGTATCTTTCGAATGCGATATGCAGATTTTTTGTTAATAGAGGTTTTAGGCGGTTAATAGCATTCTAGGAACGTTCATAATACTATAAAAAGGTGTCTACCTGAGGCGCGCGTCTCGAGCCGAGAGCGTCCCAATGGGGGCCAAAATGCTGCTTCGAACAATGGCATGTAGAAACTTTTTTGATGCGCGGATCGAAAGACCCGTCTATGACGAGAAAAACAAATTTTTGAAAATTTTGACTGTGAACCTCCCCTTAACATGCATGCATAAATCCGGTCATATATGCACTAGAGTGGGACATGGTTATATGAAAAAAATAAAATTTGGCTCCGAGTAACTTTTTGAGTCCCATTTAGCTCCCAGAACAACTCTGCAAATTTTCAGCTCGATCGGTGAAACTATATTTTTGCGCCCGCGGTTTAAAGTTTACATGGGATTTCGTATGGGGAAATTGTCTTTTGCAAATTAATTCTTCCAATAGTCGCCCTTTACCTCCTAAAAATAAATAGATGTCTGATTTTTATAGGAAATTTGTCCAGGAAACAAAGTCTAGAAGACTGCAAAACGATCTGATGCTTGTGGAAATAGTTATTAAGCAAAAACCGATTGATGTCTTGAAGATTGATGAAAATTTCACTTTTCATAGCATCACTGCTTCTGACGGTCTAATTATATACAAAAAAAATTTAACTTTCTCTTATTATGTACAAAAGAAGCCCTCAAAACCTTGCGAAGTGGCCAGTGTAGATAAACGATTTAGACACATTAAGAGAGGATTGAAACAAAATTGCGTATAACTGAACAACCAACAGCAGTGGTGCTAGAAAAAATGAATATTTTATCAATCGTCAGAGCATCAATCAGTTTCTGCTTAATAACTATTTTCTCACGCGTCAGATCGTTTTGTGGTTTTCGAGACTTTGTTTCTTTGTTAAATTTCCTTTTAAAGTCACATAACGATTTATTTTTAGGAAGTAATGGGCGACTCCTGGAGGAATTATTTTGTAAAAGTTAATTTTCCCATTCAAAATCCCATGTAAACTTCAAACAGTGGGCGCGAAAATATAGTTTCACCGATCGAGCTAAGAATTTGCACAGTTGTTCTAGGACCCAAATGGTACCTAAAAAGTTGCTCGGAGCTGGAATCTAATTTTTGTCCCACCCTAATATGCACCTATTATACAATTAATCTGGTTCTACGGATCGTTATAAAACTGTGTTTATAGCAGCAAATGCGATGGCATGTCAAAAGTTTTCACAGTAGGCCCGTGTTTCCCGAGGCAGTGTAACAATTCTCCGTAAACTCGTAAGCTTTACGAAGCAGTTTGTATCATATCATCAGCAGAAACTAATAATATCACCATCAGAAACTTATAATATCATCATCTCCTTCACAGAACACCACAAACAGTGCTAATTAAGTGGTCAAACGCTTGCCAGAAGAAAACTAACCAAAGGGCACACTCAAATGAACACTCCAGTGCACAGTGCACTATGGGAAGGTTCCATACAAACAGGTGGCCAAAAATTTTTTGTCTCATATTCTTTCGCGAAAAGCTTGTTTGAGCTATTAATAATGAACGAAACTCATAATGGACGTATCCAGGTTTAAAAACCTTAAGGGGGAGGAGGAGGGGGAGAGGTGGGGGGGGGGTTGGTATAGGTATTCAAGGTATTTTTTTTAAACAAATAAAAAAGAGGCACAGAGAGTTTTACTCAATTCAATCACTTTCCATATAATGATGCAGTATTTGAACAATATTTTCTTAAATTTTCATTGGTCAAATGAATTTCCGAAGGTACCTCGAAAAAATGCGGTGTGCATCATAACTCAAAATCTACTGGGCCAATGGTTTCGAAATTTTTCACAGTTCTTCTTCACATCATTCTCCAGGTAACTACAAGACCTTTCGATAAAATTATTATTACAACTATTTTTACAAAAAATGTTAGTAGTTTTTTTTAGCGAAAATGGGACTTTGGCTTCAAAGTGTTACAAAAAACTCAAAAAGCAAAAAAAAAGGAAAAACTCAGATAACATGTGCTTTTTAACCCTCAAACCAATAGTAACGGAGAAAAAATGCATGCCGCAAAGAGACAAAAATATTTTAATTTATTTACTAAATAGAAGTAAATAGAAAGTAGTTTGAAGTGCATAGTGATTATTTCAATGTTGAAATGACCAATGAGCTTTAAAAGAAATGTCGCTCTTTCAGTTGATTGCTATGCCAATATATCTTCTTCATATTTATAGCTTGCGATTAATTGTTGTTTCATTTGGAACTCTTGTTCCGGAAATATAGTATAATGAATCCTATATAAACCAATATCACGAAAACGAAATAGTTAAAACTATCAGAATAGGTCTTGAAATACATTTTTTTATATTATGAGTGGCCATAAAAAAATTCTTGGTCACAAAACCTGCTTTTGGCGATTCCGGGGCTCATTATTATCAGCATGAACATTTTTTGAATTTACAAATCATGCTATTTAAAATTTCAAATATTTGGTTACATTGATCGTGTTAACGGTAAGTTGGAAATTCCAGTACAACTCAGTACCATTTATTGCTACACAGTAATGTTGAATAGCAAAAATGTAGTCAGATGAATTATCTTTTCAACAAAATTGTAGTCCACGCTCATTTCTTTGTGGAATATGAAGCACTCAACCGAAACATGTACTGAAGTATCCTTTTCTGGTCGACTAGTTGAGACTGCCTTTAAAACTTCAAGTGATGCGTTCTCAGTTTGGGGCAAATTCGGGCAACTAAAATCTTCGCTATAAGTTAGAAGATGCATTATCCTTGCATCCCCCATCGAGAATTCCGGAGGACATTGGGGGACTTTTTTTCCCGGATCCAATTTGTGTATATTTTAGGACTTTGAATCGTTATTTTTCATATAACTCCATACCAATGCAATATATTTGCATTTTCAATAATTTTTTTCCTTTTTTTTCAATTTAATGACTTATGCTGTCGGCTCCGACAGCATAAGTCATTAAATTGACTTTACGCTTGTCCGGACATGCCGCAGACTCAGGTGATTCGCCTTTAATGCCAAAAGATCCTGACTCCTGCGCTGCAGAAGACAAAAAGCTAAGTAACCGGGAAACTCTAAGCTTGTTCATTGACCCTACTCCACGCTTTTCTAAACTTTCTTAGTTCAAATCTTTACTCTCCCTTGAGTACTATGGCTCTTAATATTTGAAAAATACTTCACCTTCCAGTCCCTTGCTATGTCGTTGTCGTTGTCGTTACAATATAAAAAAAATTCAATAATATAATCACAAAGCTGGCATTCTTAGCTTTAAAATGGCATATATGAACAAATGTTTCATTCAAAATTCAGCAAAGATACGAACAGTTGAAAAAACGCACGTGATATTTCTGTTTTTCAAAATTTTTATCATTGGACACCCATATACACAGTTAAGTCAAATATATTTCCGAGATACTCTGGGAATTGCTTAGCTAGAGTATATATAAACATTCAGTATAGAATTGGTTTGAATTGGAGTTGATGCAATTTTCGATTTTTGGCCACATGCCTCCCCATAGTGCAGTGGGACGAGCCCGGACTTAAGTCCATATATGAAGGTTCCACGATATTATCGTTAGTATTTTTTTTCTTATCAGCTAAGCTATCAGAGACATTTTTACGAAATTTTAGGTGATTTAAACATAAAATGAATTTTTGACAGTTTTTTAAACCGCTTAACTCAAGGGTTTTTTGCAAAATTTTGTCATGAGAACTACATCCGGTTATTTCCGTTTTTCGAAGAAACGGTTGATTTTATGCATTGCATTACGTCACCAAAATTATCCATGTGATTAAATTACATCGTAAAATTACCAAAAAATATTTAGCGTACGAAAATTAATACAGCGAAAACCCGTTTTTATCAGCCCCTTGGTGAATTTTAGGCTGATATAACGGGGAGATTGACAAAATAGGGACATATGCTTGGCTTTGTTTTTAACCCTAGAAAGTTGCACTTGCGTTTTACTCCCTAGAACGTTGCACTGGGGTACAAATGTACCCCACGCGTTTGATCGCAATTTTCGCAGGCAAAAATGCAAGCGAAAGAAATGTAAAATACATCATTTTCTTTGTTTTTTAATTGCGAAAACAGCTGTATGGGTCAAAGAACGCAATTTCTTTAATAAATGTTACATAAATTGGTTTGAACAAAAAATGAAAAAAATCGCTGTTTTAACGTTTTTCACAAAAAATTACAATAACTTTGCGAATTTTCAACCGATTTAAAAAAATTAAATGGTTCTAAAAGTTTGGTCTAGAAATGGTATAAAATATAATTTTGATATTTTTGAAAAAGTGCAATTATTTGGAAGAGTGAAAGTTTAAAAATCGGGTTTTGAAAAATACCACGAAATGGGGTGAAAATTGAAATGAAAAAAAATACTGAACAGTAATGCATTGCTAACACGCAACGTTACTGTTTCAGCAGTTACTGTGCGCAAATTATATTTGCGAGCCATTGTTTTGAAAAACTACAAAAAATAAACAATACAACAATTAAAATCAGCAAAAATGAGAACGATTTTTTTCTGCTCAAAAATTAAATGAAATTAATTGAATAAATGATTAAAAACGATTTTATAATACTAATTGTTACTTACGTAGTAAAACAAACAGTATTTAAACTGGTATTGTCACGAGTCCCATTTCCACTGACAGTACCAAACCTGACTAAACGCTAACGGCAACCGTACACTGGGGTACAAATGTACTCCACGCCAACTTTGAGACCTGCTTCCACGAAAGCCATAAGCAAACTGGCTATACCACCTTTTCCTACTCTTACTAGGAACTCTAAATCGAATAATGGTTAGGATCCCAGGTCGGCAAATGCCGAATTCTCGTCTTCACAAGGCTCCAAAGAAGGCGTGGGGTACATTTGTACCCCAGTTCAACGTTCTAAGATTAATAAACAGAAGTCCTTAAAATATTATTCTTCAGTCCATTGATATAGGCTCATAAACCTTTCTGATTATTTAGTCTAAATTTTCTTTAAGAGGGTCTAACAGTTCAAAATTTCAAAAAGAAATTCAAATTTTTAATTTAGCGTATTTCGGATATCTAAGATAAGAAAAATATGCTCAAGAAAGTATTTACTCGCATTCTTGGTTCGTCTGTTAGAGCCCATCAAACTACCAACTATAAATTTTCATATGAGGCTCACAAAATCAGGTAAAAAAGCTGATAAAATCGGGGGCAGAAAAAATCGGCGGCTGATAAAATCGGGGGCTTATAAAATCGGGTTTCCAGTATTAAAAAAAATTAAGAACAATTTCGATAAAATAGATATTTTTGAGACACCCAAATGAATAGTAATTGTTTATTTCTAATATGTTTTATTATCAAAAACGAATTAAGCGTGCCGAAATTACATAATACCGTCCTATTTGAACCGATACGATAAAGTTTTGACTTTAGTCCACCTTTTGTTCTAAGTCGTGCAACTGTGCAGTGTATACAACCACCGCAGTGCACTCTGGAGCGCGCGTCACATATAATTTATAGAGCACGAGAGCGGGCTCTCTCGCACCCAATCACCCTATCACCCCTGAAATCCGTTTGCTCAGCGCCAAAAGAAAGAGCATTACGGTTTTTCCGTAGTGTGTGATCATTGTATGTATGAAACTGGTACGCCTATACATTATTGGAGTGATGCCTGACGGCGACCATGAAATATATTACCACCGTTGAGTTTGAGCTGACATGAAACGTAGCAGCTACTACAACGCCAGAAAGCAAACTGACGAATTTTGCTTATTATCTACATCTATGCGTGTGTCGCAGTTCATTGCATGACAAAGAGGCAGTCGTAGCAACGCTCGCTGCTTGGTCGAATTGTACGGACCAATCATGGCGCAAATAATTACTGTTCCAATCAGTTAGCGACATCTAATTTTTTATTCTGTACAACGACAGATATTCATTTTTTTTGAAACGGGACCCCTATATTGAATCCTTTCTAGCTCAAAAGTAATGGCCACAAACAATATTATCAATGAAATCGTGTTATTGTCTGCCTTTGCTCGGGAAGTCCTTTAAGATACCACGCATTTAATATTTCTTTAACAAACTCAAAATATAAGTTTCCAGCCACGACTTTTATTCAGTCGAAAACAGCTGTGATCCATCAACAACAGTATCGTGTTTTATATAAAAAAAAAAGATTATGTCAAGCAGGAAAATTCTCCAGAAGCACGTCAATTATTATATCAAGTAGATGGAAGAAAAATAGAAATTCTCAAAACTCTCAATCTCTGCAGCAGGCAAGCAAGGGTATGAGGACTAACTTATTCACACAAAGTTGTTCGTGTCCGAAAATGGACAGCGCATATACAGATTTTATCTATAACGTTTTTCTGATGGTGCGCTGGTTGTAAAAGGCTGGAATGTGCGGTCAAAGAGTTGACCAAAGTCTCGTTTTGGCATAACCGGCAAATGGAAAAGTTTACGCCGCTGCTGCTGGTTGGTTAGTTAGTTCGAAACAAATTTCCCATGGCACACGAAATGTGCTGCGACTTTGAGCCTGAACCGACGGTCGGTTTGCCTTTCGGGATGCTAACGTCGTAAACGAGCCAATGATGAATGTTCCATGATTCTCCTCCTTTTTAAGCACAGAAGCAAGAAGCTCCATGTAGCCGTTTGGGCAATAAATCAAAGTTTTCCCAAATAAGAAAATTACTGCTCGCAGTTAGGGAAAGCGATTCGTTTAACCTTCCTCGACAAGTCTGACTCCAATTTCACTATTTCTCCCGCATCTGAAATACCGTGATTAAATTTGGTATCAGTTCGAATAACATCGATATAAGTGATTGGTATTCTAAATATAAAAGTTCTTATTGTTGCTACTTTACAGTTTGTTCCTAATTCAATCAACAAGAACAGCTCACACAAAAGCCTCACCTCAACTAAGTCTACAAGCCTTTTCATTTATGGCGCGCCAAAAGTCACTCGTGACAACTTAATCCTCGCATACATTGCCTCTCCTGTCCTGTAGTCCCGTCGCCGAACATATGCACACCACACAGGTCAACCTGAATAGCAGAGTTCTGTAATTCAATTCAACAACAGCGGGATTATTAAACATCAACTGCAGTCAGACAACAGTCAGTGCGTTCCCTCCGCAAACAACCCCGCACCGTGATCCCGCTCATCACAATTGTGGACTAGTGCTGGTGCAAGCAATCCGCCCAGTACGCAAAAGCATACGTGTCGGCAGCACAACATGATAAACTGTCGTTGCAACAAATAATGCAATAAAATGTGATAAATTTCAATTGCAACTGAAATGTGTGTACACACATTACAATATACTCTTGAACGTTCTGCGGCCGTTGCCTTGCCGGGGGGAACACTGTCTTATTCGATCCCCTCGGCTTTACGGTCGTAAGTGGATCTTCCTTGACAGCAGGAGAGGTATTTATTGCCAGCGCTCCATATTCTGTGAATTTGATTTACGCATTTGCAAGGGAGTTGCTGCACTTGGTACACTGTCAATAACTTACCGTTCGATAGTTTCAATGCAAAATTCCCACAAAAAAAATGGTTAAGACGAGTGCTACCTTTATTTTTCATTCACCTGTTTGTCAGATTTCTATCTACTCATGCATAGATTAGCAAAATCAACAAAATTTGTTGACGGTGTACAAACTCCGGCTGAAATGCCTCCACATCAAGTGTATCGTATGTTATGCTGTCTGGCCACGATTCCTAGCCATGCCCCATTTGGTGTTAGTTTAGGCAAAACTGGCGAATTTGTTTGCTCTTTTCCACCACCCATCAAAGCCACCACACACTCTACCCCCATTCGCAGGTCAGGAAGGCTTGTTAGTCCCGTCTGTCAGCGTAAGTGAGTGTGAAAAAGATACTTATTCAAGTGTTGCCCCTTCGCTTCGCCCGCGGCCCGGTTCTGGTTGCTAGTACATACCTAGTAGGTAGTAGTTTCTATAGCTACATGTAGTGCAAAAAAAATGGGGAATCTCAAGTACCGACACTTAAACAGAGTGATTTGCATATGAACGGGGATACAATTCCAGTAGAGGTGTGACAGTGGGTTTTTGCAGATATAATGAAACGAATAATATTGATTCTTTTACTTTGTTGCTACTTGTGTACCTGTTTCAGTGAAGAGGTTATCTTCTCGCTTGAAAAGGCTATTCAGTACAAAGTGGGTACTCGAAAGACCATTGTAAAAAATCCATTACTACATTTGGAACCAAGATCTAGCTTCAAGCACTTTTTTATTGTTTCGTGCAAAAAGACAGCTTGGAATGACGTTATGCTGCGGAAATGTTTTCTAGTTTTTTTTTTTTCTTGATAAGGCGTATTGCAGTAGCTTTAAGGTGTTGCTTTTCTGGGTTTTACAGCCTCAAAAAGCGACCTTATTTGAAAACGAAAAAAGTAGTTTTTTCGCTACTCTTTACCTGATTTTCATGAAAATCAATCCACGTATTCGGGCATGGTTAGAATACTATTGATTGATTTTCATGAAGATTCTGGCGACGGTGTGTAATAAAACAGTTTGTTTTGTTCGTTTTCCAAGACGACCGCTGTTCAAGGTTTTCTCAGTAGACTAGTTGAAAAGAATTTAATTCATATTGGATAAATGTTGAGCCTATCTTAGAACTTGGAAAACAAGGTGTCGAAATGCGCGAAGTATACACAATTTGCAGACCATTTGCAATTGTGATAAACATAGCTAATCATTGGTGACCTAAGGTACCATGAACGGTCAGATTTACAAAACTGAGTTCCTACAAAACGGCTTTTGCCGTTTTTGAGAGAGCACGATCGAAAACTATTGTTTTGGTTTGAGTTGTCGTTATGCTCTTATTCGAAAACCGTGTAAGAGTGGTATACGGCTAATTCGGTGGATTTGTGCCATAATGAAGCGCAAACTTCAGAAGACCAGTTGCAGTTGCGAAGGACGAACAGGAAATGATGAGGGAGTAGACCCGTAGCCAGGATTTATCCTTGATAGTGCTAGAAAATGCAAGGTATTCTAGGTTTAGAAGACGCTAAATTGGAATGCGTAGAAAAATATTATCTAAAAACCCGTTTCACGATACTTTACACGCATTTGCTAATTAGATCGTGTTTCATCGTGATGAAGAACGAAACCTACGTCAAGATTATCCCCATGGAGAGGAATATATCAGCGTGAAATCCAAGTTCATTGTTGCAGAATAAGTTTGAACAAAGAGAATGTCAAAAATTGCTCAAAATCTTCTGATCAGGCAGGCGATTTGTAGATGCGGAGAAACGGTGCATCTCCAATTTTCTTGATTAGGCGTCTTGTCACTACTACTTGTTCTATGGCAACACCATAATTTTGCGTTAACTCCACTTTATATTTTCATTTTAAATGGTACTACACAGAGCCGTGGCGTAGTCTTCTAGCGCCCTTGACAGCATTGTCAGCGAATATGCTGCGGTGAATATGAAGTTAAGTTTCTACAAGACAATCTAATGAATGAATGAATGAAATTGTTTAGCCTATTCCGGGAAAAGCCATCAGTATGGAATACCAACACAACATAATAGTTATGTGAAATTTTAAATATAAATTCGCTGCAGATTTGTCTTTAACCCTTTCATGCCCAACTTTTTTCTACTGCATGTAGGGTTTCAAAACTATTTTTCCTTGAAAACAGTTGGGTCAAAAAACACGAAAAGCCTATTTTCATAAAGATAGATGCTTCCATGGCAGTGCTAGATGCTGGTCAATTTTTACCTTCTTATGCTCAATACAATTCTCCCAGAATAATTACAATAGTCCAATTACGTGGAGAACGTAGCCAACGACAGTCTAAATTGATAAGTTTTATCAGTTTTCAATAATATAACACCATAACGAAGATATATGAAAAAATCATTTTCCGTCGTCAACGTAAACTGTGCCTGGCAGCACTGCTCCATCGGAATTTAATCAGACTAATTGCAATAACTTCAGTTCTAGAGCTGATCCTTGTAACTGTTAATACTCAAATTAAAGGCAATTGTCATATTAATGAGCCTTACTTGTTTTTGTGAGCAAATATCCGCCAGTTCTGAAATTTTGACTGCTTTAGACGATTCAATCAACAAAAAAATCTACACAGTGGCAGATTCTATTTTGTTTTGTGGCTTTAAAATAGGATTCCTATCGAGGTTCCTATACTGTTGAGAGGGAAATAATGTGAAATGAATGTTTATAATGCTTTCTTTAAATTCAGAAACAATTCTGTTTTTAGAAATTTTTTTTATCCTGGGGCGATTTTCATGAATGGGATTTTTAAGCATTTTTTGCAACTATACAGAGAAAAATAATGTGTAAAACGTACGCAGGTTGACGTACAAGATCTGTACTTATTAATAGGCACATGCTCTTTACCCATTAAGTGAGTTATTCCACTTTAATTGAAAATGGGTAGTTTTCTACGCATTAATGGGTACTTTATTTTATCAGTGTGTACCTACTCTCGATCTCCATCCCGCGTGACATTTGTTCAGTTTCCTAACTAAATGAAAATAACTGCGCTAAAGCATATATTGTATGTGTATCGTACTCGTTACAACTATATAACCTCATTTAAGATAATAATTTTAATTAACATATGTTAAACTAAATTTTAACAATAGAACTGACGACGCACTATGGGGTAACTAGGCCGAAAAGCTGGACATGTTCTGCTGTTCTATATATTATTTTGCAATTATAATTCAAGAGAAGCTCAAATAATTGATATAGAGCACATTTTTCATAAAAAATCCACCTAGCAGTGTGAAATTTGTTTTCTTCTAATATTTCTTCAAAAACTTAACCTAAATGAAACCATTGTGGTTGATGGGTATAGTAGCGTTTGTAGGGCGAATTTCTAATGTATTTTATTATATTTGCCTTGATATTGGGGACAATACATAAACTACTTTGATATATTGATAATTATTTCAAACCATGTTATTTTTCTCAAAGCAAAAAGTAATATTTTTAAAAGAGACGATATTCAATTATATACTACAGAAACTGCTACTTTGTATGCATGCATTTAATATTATAGTCACAATAATGTTGTTCGTCATTGTGTATGAATGTATTGTTCAAAGATTGAAATGCGGATGTAAGCGACCGCTTAGAGAAAATATTTGTGTCGACATCGATGGAAAATTACTAGGGGAATCTCATTCTCTTGGTAAATAGTAAATAAAAGAAAAAAGAAACACTTTTTCAGTTTATCGACTATGAATAAAAGCATTATAAAATTTTTTTCGGAAGTGCTACTGTATACTGAAGAAAAGTGTGTAACGTTAATATTCCTCGATGACTCAAGTTCTACCGCTGGTTTGAAAAGGCGAGGAGGGAGGGAGGTGAGGGTTTGTCATCGAAAATATATGACTACTATAAACGGTAAACAATTTACGAAACTGATTAGAAATCTTAGCAGGCGATCCAGTTAAATAAAACTTATAGTTGCTTATAATGTTTGATAAAAAGCACCAAAATTATGCAAAAACTACAATTTTAAAATTGCTCTCAAACCAACGGTCGGACGCGGTCGCATCAGTATCCACCTGCGATCGACTAACAATAGCCGATAGTTTCGTATGTTTTCAACCTTCTATCTTAATTTGACTTAATTTGATAACTTTTTTAATTGCGAAATAGTACGAAAATCATAAAATAAACAAGTACTTTTATTTTTCAAAACAAAATAGTTTACCTTTTTTGTTTCGATATTTCCAGCATTAGGAAGTTAGAATAGGTCACTAGCAACGTTTCCTAGTATAATAATACTTCATTGATTGTATTGTTCAATTTCAGTAGAAACAGTTTCCTATTACCTGATTTACAGAAAAAAGCTTGTTTATTTTTAATAATGTTTGACTGTATGTCACAAATTTAGGTCAAAGTTTTTAGTTATTATTACAATAGTACATGATGTAGAAAGTATTGAAAAATGTTTAAAAAATAGTTTGATAGTTTGATTAAAAGGTTAGAATTTTTTTTCCTATTTTGTCCAATTTTTTGTTCTAGTCGCTCCATAGTGCGACGTTCTAAACAATAGAAGTTACGTTTTGCTATACAAGAGAAATCGTGCAAAATGATAGATACCGCAATGTGCTGAACGCAAGTTTGAACTACAGACACTTATACACAGACTAGCGAAGTGTTAAAAAATTGCAACCAAACGGACTGTCAAAAAGTGCAGCCAAACGAGCATGAGGGATAAAAAAATTTTGGGTTTTCATGACTTGTAATATGATTATTTTCACGGTGAACAATATAAAAAATATAGTTTCGCTTCCATGATAAAATATTACACTGTACAATATTTTTCTATTATTTTAAATAGTGGGTAGGGTGGTTCTATTTTTTTTAAACCAGAGAATTAACTTTTTAATGGTCCGAGATAGTTTCGCTGTCTTCCAGAAATTTGTAGAAAATAAAATTTAATAAAAACTTTGTCGAAAACAGTGGAACTCTATGTCGTGTACTTTCCACTTTACAATAACTTTACCAAATACAAATAGGGTGTTTCTTAAACAATGGTTTTCTTTATATAACTTTTGCAGTTTTAGTTTTTCATTAAAATCACTTTAGAAATACTTTCAAATATTTTGAAGGAGAGCAATTTGTCTCGATTTACCGAACCTCTAGCTACTCTCGTTAGAAAGCTATATACACTTTTTACTAAAAATAAACTATTTTTTGAGTGGATATTGCAGGATATAAAAACATCGCATTTGTCATTTTTGGTGATCTATACTACACGGAATGCATATGACAGCAGCGGTATTTAATGTTAAGTGCCCTAATCGAAGATAACGCTCTTTGAAAAAGTATTTTTTTAAACTCTCATAACTTTGAAACGAAAAAGTTTAGTAATTAGTGTTTTAAAGCAAGTTATACGCCTTAAAATAATCTTCAAGTTGGCCAAAGCGTACTTTAGTGTAAAATAAAAACTACAAAAGTCACAGAAATAAAACCGTTTTTTTAAAGAACACCCTTAAGCTTACATTTGGATTTGTCGTGCAATGGAAGGTATAAAAGCTGGAGCTTGCGTGTCTTTAGCAAATTTGTTTAAAATGTGTTGTTCTACAACACCATCAAAGACAATGAACCGCTATCTCAAACCGTTAAAAAGTTCAATAAAAAGTATTGTTAAAATTAGAACCACCCTAGCTTCTATTTAAACTAAAAGAAGAGCCTTGTAAAATACAACAACTTTGCTATACATGTTGTAAGATTAAGTAATTTAATTTTAATTGTTTCACTGGTCAATTTCCTTCTAAAACCACATAATGATTTATTTTTAGGAGGTATTGGGAGGAATTATTTTGTGAAAATCAATTTTCCCATACGAATTCCCATGTAAACTTTAAACTATGGACGCAAAAATGTAGTTTCACCCATCGAGCTACGAATTTGCACGATTGTTTTAGGACCCAAATGTAACCCAAAAAGTTGCTCGGAGCATGAATCTAATTTTTGTCCCACCCTACTGTGTATTCTCTTTGGTGGTTGTAGATAGCAATTTTCTTCAAACTTTTCTCAATAATTTGTTCAACCCAAACGAATTACAAATTTGCTTAAAGTCGCCGAAAATACATGTTTTTTTTAAATTTATTTTTAAAAAAATTCGAGTGCTCTCAGTACAAGGATACTATTTGTGAATTAACGAAAACCAATATTAAAATTTCGTCAGACAATTTCGAAAAACTTCTATTCCAGAAACTCGTGTACCTACCAATAGATGTGCGAGTTAGAAAAGAATGATGGTGCTATAATCGTTTAAACCCTCTCGCGTAAACCGTTGACCCTTAAACCCTTAACATAACGTGCCTCCCGAACAAACCAAAATTGATTGCATATATTTTTTCATGCTTCGTAGAGGAATTTTCAATCACCACAAAGTTCGAACGATAAATCACCCATTCCGGGTATCGGTAAACGACACAAAAAGTATCATCTCATTCCGCAATTGTTGTTGATCCTTTCCCCCCTTTACCTTCGTATGTGACACCTCAATGGCAATGCGCGCGCTAAACATACTTATTCAATGATCAATTATGCAAATGATTTATTTGTGCCTCGTGCAACGCGGTATGGGTGTGTCACGCCGCTAGTACTTGTGCACATGGCATGTAACGTTCAGCAGACTCGGTGGTAGGTTTTTGGTCCCAACCCGATGGAGTCGATGGCGGGCGGTCGAACCGTGGCTAGTGACTACAAATTGGCCTGCGTGTGAAATAGTGCTTGTAGATAGGAGTGTTTGTATAGGGGTACAGTCTATAATTGCGATTTGATCCCAGCTGTATGGAGCAGCGTGTCATTTCGTGACTTGCAGCGTCTGTCCAACGGTCGGCAGCGGTGACTTGATTTGGGCGCTTGATTGGCCAATGAGTGCTTATAGCACGCACATTACAACAGCTGCAAGGCGACTGATACAAATTTTGTAATTTATATGCCTTTCACAGCATTTCACTCAATCTGCATAATTTATTGGTGGAAGGAACTGGCAGTTAGACGAGAGAAAGAGGTGTTTCGCTGGGTCTACTTAACTGACAAATGATGTTTACTAGAATGTGCTGCGTGCTGTCAGCAAGAGGTCACGCACCCAAGAATGAAGCAATTTGTTTTCCTTTCAAATGGTGGTTCATTATTCATATACAAAGTACCACATTAGTGGACAGATTGGTTGACATGATTAATGCGAAAATGCACGGAAATGTTGCTTAAGCTATACTTTCATAAATTCTAATATTTTTTCTTTATTTTCCAGGTTTCACATTTGCAACGCCAGAGTCAGCATCCTTTCGAACCCTCAGAACCGCAGCATTATCCATCGGCAACGCAACGATTTCCCAAACCGTCAACCGGGAAACGTGTGAAACTGAAACCATCCGTTCTGGATGCCAGTTCTAGCGTTCCTCCCAGTGACTACAACAACTACTATTCGGCTCAACAGCCGAAATCCAAACCTAAACCCCTCGACTATCAGAAGCAGCTGCTGAACAATCACGACGGCCCCGCGGGGATACTGAAAAACAATAACAATTACAGTAGCAACGGCAGCTACTCCAAACGGCGTCCATTAATTTACGAATTAAAGCAGTATGAGTACTTCAACAACGCTACCCGAAACAGTAACACCATACAACCGACCAGCGCCAAAAACACCAACAGCGTGCTACAGCAGCACTACAGTGGCCAGAACTATAACATCAACTACAATTTGAATTTTACGAAAAATCAATACAACATACTGATATCGCCTCCAACGACAACGACAACGCCCGGCTTGGTACCTGGTGCAGTGCCATCATACGACGAAAACAATCATTTCGACAGCCACTATCAGTACCATCATCAGAACAACGGTAGAAACTACAAGAATAACAAAATCAGTGCCGACCATCATCGTTACAACAACTACAATCAGTATCTCAACCATCAGGAACAGCAGCAGCACCACTCGACCAAGTCCTTTTATCTGGACGAAAAGCCGCCATTCGGGGTGGGAGATATCACATTACCGATGGACGGTGGTGGCAAGATGCAACGGGAGGAGATTATCATCGAACACAGTCAGCTGGTTGGAGACGGAAGTGGACCAGGCGCTGTCATACTTCCGCCCGGTGGTCCTGCTGGACAGGACCCGCGCGCGGGACAGCAGCCACTATTACACGGCGGCAAAGGTGGTGGCAAGCTAACGGCCATCAACCGGTCGCATCATTTTACGCAGGTATGTACATAAGTGTACGCATCACCATCCGCTGATGGGAAGCTGCAGCAGAAGTGCCCCACATATCGTTTTTCATGTTGACTTCATTGTACTGTACTTACAATGTATGGACGGGCATATGGTTTTCTATTGACTAGCGTCAACTGACCCGTATGGGCACGAAGCGAAACAGAGCTTTGCAATATTAATGGATAATTCCCCATGTCGTCAGTAGTAGTTCGAGCTAGAGATGAAATCATCGAATAATATGTTGGATCTCTTGAATGAAAGAATTTGTTTCAGGCAATCCTAACCATACCTACTTAGCTTGACATAACTGACCTTACCTAGCTTACCTTGACCAATCCAATTGCATGATACTTGGGAGAAGCACAGCACACTCAACGTGAAACATCAATTTTATACAATCAATAACGTAGATGGCCTTGGTCACCACTATGCATGTAAATTTAGGATTAGCAGTAGCTGCTTCTGCCTAATGAACAGGTGCTTCTGACTAATGAACGTTTATCCTAACGACCCTGTATTGAAAAAATCCTGTCTTTCCACAGTGTTTTAAAATGCCGTTTTCTGCTCAAAGTTAATAGTGTCTAAACCGTTCACTTTAAAAATATAGTTTGTTTGGCGAAGTTGTTGCTTTTATGATCACACTTTTATAGAAATACAGATATATCTCTAGAGTACGTATCTTCGATAGTACACCTACCAGCATTTTTTTTTTCGTTTGAATTTGTAAAATTTGACAAAATGGGACAAATTTTATGAAAATACTATGGGTTTCATTGTAACTTCCTCATACTAGAGGATTTTGTGCATCTCAGGGTAGAACAGTTGAATTTGAGTGTTTCGTGTCCCACTCATCAGTAACTGACATCAAACTTGCTGCCAGTTAGACGATATATCCAAACTAACACCAACTTAGCGCCAGTTAGACACTAAATCCAAACAGTTCACACAACATGTGTGAACGCCCAACGAAACTGTCTGGTACCGAGTGATGTCTCGGTTAGCCAAGCACAGAGTTGGTGTCAGTCAGTTACTGACGAGTGGAAACGAAACATTCAAATTCAACTTTTCTATGTTAGGTAATGTGCCAGATTGGTTAGTCCAATTTTTTTCCGTGAAAAATAAATTTGGCATAGCCCCAGACGTTTGGCTCAAATGCCATAAGACAGAATTCGTTTCCCTATACTACTCGTCAGCAAGACCCTCTCTCCAACCCCACACTTGTTACATACCATTTTGCGAGAAAAATTTGATGAAATTTGAATTCATGTAAAGGTATGAAACGATGATTTTTTTACATCAAAGTTATAGTATTTTGATGGCGCACTTATGTTTTTTTCTCCAGAACCTTTTTTTTATTTAAGAGGCTAAAATCCCAAAACTCAAAAATTCATTGGTGTAGAAGTATTTTTCGTACCTTAACGATTAGTTGAATTAATAATATTTGTTTCTGTCTGAAACGTTCTGTCCAAAAATCGATGTTTTGAACTCTAAAAATTGTAAATTTTCTAAAACAAAAATTTATACATAAAAAGGGAATGGTTAAGGTTCGAGGAACATTAATTACGAGTTTTTCAGCAATCGTTATCACGGATAAGCTATTTTCGGAAAACGACACCTCGAGATAATCTAGTTTGAAACTTCAAGTTCTTGGTAGCCGAGGCGCGCTTCGCAGCGCTGTAATTTTCGATGTATGGCTCGGATCTCTATAAAAATTTAGGAAAATATTCTTGAAGAGTTGTACCTTCATATAAAGTAATATTCTTTTCGAGCATCTGGCACAAATGAACGGAATTATCATTAGCAGATCCCATATGTTTCTATGCTTCGCGGACTAGGTTGACATCACTGAAGTCGATCTCAAAGCTGTAGAAGTGATGTTACGGCCTTTAAAAAAAGGCTGACTGACGACACACTATTACAAGACAAAGGACATGGTTGATGGTAGAGAACAAAACAGTTGGAACGGTGTTGGTTCCGGCTGCCTTGTTCTCTATTCCAGTGACTATGAAGTATGGTACGAAGCCCGTTCATATAGCTTGAAACACTAGTGACGATAACGATGTTAGCCGGGGGGTAAAAAAGCATATTTCGAATAGAACATTCTGAGGTTGGCTTAGTTATCAAAAATTCCGTTTGGTCATCTTAAAGTTGATTCTCGCATATCTTTTAGTCAGGAATTGCAATAACCTCAGCATCCCTTATATTGTAGCTATGCATGATATCAGGATATAGTGCCTATCCTGGAAACTGTATACGAAAGACGACATTTTCAAGCAAATAATACTGTCGAAGTTGCCTAAAAAATATTTAGTTTGGTAGGCCGTCTGTACCTGCAGCTTGAAAAGTTTCATCGAAACCGGTATCGTCATCTAGTATCTGACAAAACTTCGAACAAGTATCTGGTAAAACAACTGCTGTCATGACAGAAAAAGGTCGTTAAGTGGTTTGTCGCAAACAACGTGCAGGTGATGTTCAAGGAACCTTCCCAACATACCCGAGCTGGGGTTATCGTCGAGCGAAATCCGCAGAATACTCACAAGAATACTGGAAGCCAGATTTACGCACATTCTTGTGTGACCAAGTTTTGATCAGTACACCTTTTAGAGTGGGTTGGCCATGTAGCGATAATACGTGAAAAAGACCTGCTAGAGTTATGTTCAGTAGAAAACTCGGCCGTCGATTTCTGGTTAGCCCTGTACTCAATGGCTGTATGCAATCGTAGAACATGCGCGTGCGTACAAGAAAAGTGATGGCGCAATATCAAGATACCTGGAAGTCTACAATACATTCTGTTATGATTGGGAGCAGGGGGGCAATGCGTGGTACGAGCTTAAGGAGTATCAGTATCACACTCTTTGTAAAATCTTGGCCTTTTATTTCAATAGTTTTTGTGTACTGGTGGGTGTTTTGGTGGTTACCCGATCACAAACACATAACAGAAATATTTCAAAACTATATCTCGCATTGTTACTTCTTATAAATTTCTGTTATTTTAACTACTAACGATACCTAATTTATAACACAATATGTTACAAAAATTGTGTTCTGTTATAATCTTGTTATTTGATTCTGATCAGGATACTGCAACCAAACAACTGGGAATTGTTTCAAATTTTGTTAGATGGAATAAATATCGATATTTGATAAAACTGTAAAATTCATCAAAAATAGTCTTTAGTTGAAATCGAGGGGAAAAGATTAGTTTGAATTTCGAGAATAGTTTCTACGTGGGTCGCTTCATTACAATAATGCCTTTATTTAATACATTTGAACAATTTAGAGATCACTACGACGTCAGGTTCAAGATTAACATATTCCCGAAATTTTCCGAATGCTCTTACGATGTTCGCAAGAAAAGGTTTCCGAAATGTTTATCAGATGATACTCTTGAAACATATTTTATATCTTTTCTATTTATTCAATCTAAATTATTTTGGTGGGGGATAACCCTTGGCTACGCCAAGCAGTCTTTTCGATTGATATGCCAGCATAACGGCTGACTGGGTCGCTTAGTAAAAGTATACAAAATGATACAGAGGTATGGGATACAACTCTAGGTACAAGCTCTTATGGATGACGTGAAGCGAAAGTACTTACCTTACCGTTCAGGCTAGAGCCTTGTTGTCTCTTGCTGTATGCAGAAGCCGTCTCCACTCCATTCGGTCCATTGCTGCTTGTTGCCAGCCTCGCAGTCTTCTTGTTCCTGTCTAATCAGCGTCTTGTACATCATCAACTTCGTGCGGCGGCGAATTTTGTTCGACCGGAGCGTCCTCCGGAGTCCAAAGTAGGCACGATTTCCCACCAAGATCCGTCTCTGAATTTCTCTGGTGGTATCATTGTCGGCGGTTACCTGTGAGCCCAAATACACGAATTCGTCACCCATCTCGATTTCGTCACCGTCAATCGGAACTCGGGATGGGAGGTCCACATTGTCGTCTCTAGAACCTCTTCCTCTCATGTATTTTGTCTTCGAAACGTTGATGGCAAGTCCAATCCTGCAGGCTTCAGCCCTCAGTCGGATGTACGTTTCCGACCTTGAATTGCAAGTCACCTCAAAGCTCCGTGCCATTATGTCAATGTCGTCGGCAAAGCCAAGAAGCTGGACGGACTTCCTGAAGATCGTGCCACTCGTGTCTATCCCCGCTCTCCTTATTACACCTTCTAACGCAATGTTGAACAGCAGGCATGATAGATCATCACCTTGTCGTAACCCTCTTCGAGATTCAAAGGGACTCGAGAGTGTCCCTGATACTCGAACTACCCACATCACCCGATCCATCGCCGCTTTGACTAATCGTGTTAGCTTATCCGGAAAACCGTACTCGTGCATTATCTACCGTAGCTGATCTCGATCGATTGTGTCATATGCCGATTTGAAATCGATGAACAAATGATGCGTGAGCACGTTGTATTCGCGGCACTTCTGCAGAACCTGCCGAATCGCGAATATTTGGCCCGTCGTGGCGCGGGAACCCACGAATTCCGCTTCCTAGTGCCCCACGAACTCCCTTGCAAATCAATCAACGGTAACGAATTTGGGAGAGGGCCTTGTAGGCGGCGCTAAGTAGTGTGATCGCGCCGTAGTTGCAGCAATCCAACTTGTCACCCTTTTTTGTAGATTGGGCAAACGACACCCTCCATCCACTCCTCCAGAAGAGTCTCCTCCTCCCAAATTTTGGCGATTACCCAGTGCAGCGCTCTAGCCAGTGTTTCACCACCGTATTTTAATAACTCGCTGGGTATTTGATCTACACCGGCAGCTTTGTTGTTTTTCAGCCGACCGATCTCCTCCTTGACTTCTTGGAGATCAGGGGTCGGCAGCCTATCGTCTTCTACGCGTGCTCCAAGATCCGTTGCCATAACGCCTTCGTCTTCTGCTGCTTCACCGTTGAGATGTTCGTCATATTATTGCTTCCACCTCTCAATCACCTCACACTCGTTCGTAAGAAGGTTGCCGTCTAAGTCCCTACACATATCGGCTTGCGGAGCGTAGCCTTTGCGCAAACTGTTCAACTAGAACTTTCATGTGTCGTTTACGCGGTACAGTTGTTCCATCGCTTCGCGATCTCGTTCCTCCTGTTGGCGCCTCTTTCCCTGGAAGACCGAGGCTTGCCTGTTCCGTGCTTGTTTGTATCGCTCCTCATTCTTTCTCGTTCCGTGCTGCATTCTTCTCCTCTATTAACTGCTTTCATTCGTCATCGAACCAGTCGTTTCCTCGATTCGGAATCGCTGTACCTAGTGCCGCTATAGCAGTACTTCCTATGGCGGAACGGATCTCCCTCCGGCCGTCTTCAAGAGTAGCTGCGCCCAGCTGTTTTTCCGTGGGTAGTGCTGCTTCCAGCCGCTGTGCGTAGTCTTGGGCAACCCCGGCGTCCCGAAGCTGCGCGATGTTGGGCCTTGGCGTCCGACTACGATGAGTGTTGTACACCGTCGAGAGTTTTGAGCGCATACATACTGCAACTAGGTAATGGTCCGAATCTATATTCGCACTGCGGCACCATGGGCCACGAATCGATTTTTTTGGTCGAAAATCCAGAACTTATAAACCGTTAGTACTAGACTTTCAGTGTCTTTGGAACAAATTCTCTACAATAAGTGCTCTTCACTTTAGGGAAAACAAAGTTGGGGTGGCCCTCTCGATTTTTGAAATAAAAAAATTATCTCCTGAATGAAAAAAGATAGGTGAATATGATCTTCCAAAGAAATGTAGAGAAATCAATTTTGAGTAACTTTGCTGAAGACGTCGAAACTCTATCTTCAACGGTTTTTATTTTACAGCGATTTCCCCTGTTCCGTTTAGGGTGGCTCTTAAAAATTCAGTTTTTTATTATAACTTCTTTGAAGTTGATTTCTCGTAAATGTCGACTTCAGACAAAAGTTTGCTCCTACAAATGCGCACATTTTTTCTTCAGAGGCCAACTCATTAACTTTTATATAAACAGAGTTATTGACGATTTTATACTCAAAATTCGACATTTTCTAAGCTAAATAACTCCGAAGGTGGCAAAAAGTGGCAATCAATGTTATTACCATATGATAGTACTTTAAAAACACTACAAAATAAGGGGTACATGGTTTGTCTCCTAGCGACTGTTCATGTGAAATGTTTGCTTATAAATTACCTCTGTTCCATGAGCCCAAAATCGATTTTTTGTTGAAAATCCAGTTCTTATATCCCGTAAGTGCTAGACATTCAGAGTCTTCAAAAGAATTTCTTCACAATAAGTGCGCTTCATTTCGGTGTAAAAAACAGGGTGGTTTTCTTGCTTTTTGGAATGAAAATAATTTCTCCTGAATAATAACAATAGAAGTATAAAGACCTACTGAAAATTAAAAAATAATCATGTTTGAGTAACTTTGTTGACAATTCCTTAAATATCGTCAGAGGCATTTATTTTACGGCATTTTTCATTATTTGGTTTGGCTTGACCTTTAAAAAAATAGTGTTTCAATAAAATACTTTTGAAGTAAATTTTCCAAAAAATTTGAAATTTCGTTCTGATAAGTGCCTATTTTTTCTTTGGAAACCAACTTATTAGTTTAAAAAACTAACATGGGATCATCCATAAATGACGTAGCATTATATGGGGGAGGGGGAGTATTGTATTTTGTGATGATGTGTGACGACAGAGGGATAGGGGGTCATGTCGTGCTGCGTAGCTTTTTTAAAGGGGACTAACTAACAACGTTTTTCATTTTTTTTATATTTTTCGTGGACAAGGGGGGGGGGGTAGAATTACCGTCAAGCTACGTAATTACCAGGGGGAGGGGGGTGTTAAAAATCACTAAAAAAATGCTACGTCATTTATGGATCGTCCCTATAATAATTTTCTCAGTGGTAAATTTTTTTCTGCGCGTTTCAACAATTTCTACTCTGATAAATTAAAGTACCTTTTAATGCATAGAAAACTGCCCATTTTGAATAAAAGTGGAATAACCCACTTAATGGGTAAAGAGCTTGTACGTCAACCTGGTTACGTTTTATCTATTGTTTTTTGTGGAAAACTTACAACGAAATACGTAAAAAATACCCATTAATAAAAATCGTCCCAGAATGAAAAATACTGAAAATTTATATTATACAACACCAGTTTTACATTATTTTCCTCGGTGAAAAGTTCAAGAATCCTGATAGAATCTCTATCCTAAAAGCCTAAAATCAACATAAAAACTGTTACTTGACAGAATCCCTGAATCTTCCAGAGCAGTCGAAATTGTTGAATTATCGCATATTTGCACCATCCTTAGTAGTATAAACTTCCGTTTTTAATATGTAGGTTATCTCGCTTGAAGTAATTCATAAAGGACCCATTATTAGCATCAATTAATCCATCGACATAACCTCATCGAGTTATTATGAAATGGATAATGGATTGATATCATTGATAAAGTTTTTTTGCCGCGTATTTTTCCATATTAACTCCGAAGTAGGAGGCTGCCAATCTATCCGTTTGATAATAGTAAAAATACTAATAATGAGAGCTGAACAGCTTGTCCCCCAACGTTCACGTGGATTTTTTTTGTTAATTTCCAAAGACAAAAAATTGTATGTTGGGAAACTATTAGAGCAAATTACAGTGAGCTGAAACAGAGAAGATAATATAATTAATAAAAGACAAATAAATCATTAATGCTAAACAAAGGGTGCTTCCGTTACGGTAAATCTGAGCCAGGGCCGGCGGAAAGCGTGGGTAGTATGGGTAGTACTACCCACTCGAAAATAACCGAGTGGGTAATTACCCACTCGAAATTTTGAACCATTTCAAAAAATTTAGATGTGCAACGCAAGTATCTCGCACTACACCCATTTGAAAACATCGATGTACCACAATTCCAATTGCATAAACGAACGTGACTTAATGTGAATATAATGTAAGAGTATGCATTGCAAAAAGGGAAAAAAATCATTACTAAAGGACCCCTCATCCTATGCTTTCTACCACTCGGGCGTAAAATGTTTCGCCGCCCCTGACCTGAGCTTTCAATATATTGTAATACGTTGATAATAATTTCTTTTTTGTCATGCGAATAAAACGAATGCCATGCAAATACTCCAAACATTCTTTTTATAAACCGTTGTCCGAAAACCACATGTTTTATGTACAATTTCACTCCACGAAACAAGTTTAGAATAACATGTTTCGAGAGTACCATTACATTTGATTTGCATCGGAGATCCGGATATGTGTATATAAGAACGGCAACTATGATTAATATATATTTTAAGTGCGAATTTAGATGAATTCCGCATACATTCTCTATAACAGAGGGAGTTTACAAGCAAACATTTCACATGAACAGTCGCTAGGAGACAAACCATGTACCCCTTATTTTGTAGTGTTTTTGAAGTACTATCAGTTGGTCGTAACATTGATTGCCACTTTTTGCCACCTTCGGAGTTATTTAGCTTAGAAAATGTCGAATTTTGAGCATAAAATCGTCAATAACTCTGTTTATATAAAAGTTAATGAGTTGGTCTCTGAAGAAGAAATGTGCGCATTTGTAAGAGCTAACTTTTGTCTGAAGTCGATATTTACGAGAAATCAACTTCAAAGAAGTTATAATTAAAAAACTGAATTTTAAGGAGCCACCCTAAACGGAACACGGGAAATCGCTGTAAAATAAAAACCGTTGAAGATAGAGTTTCGACGTCTTCAGCAAAGTTACTCAAAATTAATTTCTCTACATTTCTTTGGAAGGTCATATTCTCCTATCTTTTTTCATTCAGGAGATAATTTTTTTATTTTAAAAATCGAGAGGGCCACCCCAATTTTGTTTTCCCTAAAATGAAGAATACTTATTGTAGAGAATTTGTTCCAAAGACACTGAAATTCTAGTACTAACGGTTTATAAGTTCTGGATTTTCGACCAAAAAAATCGATTTGTGGCCCATGGTGTGCGGTAGGTACGGACGTTGGTGATATCAGAGAGGATTCGCCCGTCGATTAGAACGTGATCGATTTGGGTTTCGGTGCGTTGGTCAGGTGATCTTCAGGTAGCTTTGTGGATATCTTTGCAGGGGAACTTCGTACTACCATGCCACGGGAGGCTGCGAAGTTCACGCATCGTTGGCCGTTGTCATTCAATACGGTATGCAAGCTATTTGGCCCGATTACCGGTCTAAACATTACCTCCTGTCCTACCTGAGCGTTCATATCACCGATAACGATTTTCACGTCCCGTTGCGAACAGTCTTCGTACACCTCCTCCAGCTTCGCATAGAACGCTTCCTTCTCGTCGTCGGGTCTCCCATCGTGTGGGCAGTGTAGGTTGATGATGCTGTAGTTGAAGAAACGGCCTTTGATCCCCAATTTACACATCCTTGCGTTGATCGGAGTCCATCCAATCACGCGTTGACGCATCCTACCCAGCACTACAAATCTGGTTCCTAGCTCGTTGGTGGTGCCACAGCTCTGGTAGAAAGTAGCCGCCCGATGCCCGCTTTTCCATACCTTTTGTACTGTCAAGCAAAGTTCCTGCAGTGTTACAGAGTTAGGTGGTTGGAGTTCGTCGTAGACTATCCTGTCGAAAAGAGTGACCTGCAGTTCCATGTACCGAGTTTCCAATCGTAGTCCTTATTTCGTCGCGTAGGTCTTTGCCGACTGTTCCGATTCGTATTTTCTTCTGCATTGTTCGTAACGGTTAGTTTTCCAGGGCGGCTTGTTGAGCCTTCCCCAACCCCCCGGAGGACCATCGTGTCAGCTCTGTTTAGAGTCCCACGCTGACACGAGGACGATACATCAGCCGCCCCTAACATGGAGAACGGACGCTGTTTTGAGCCGCCCCTAAAATGGGGAACAGACGCTCGGATGGACTCACCCTCCGAAAAGAGGAGCCCCCCTTCCCTATCAGCATACTACCATGGTCCCACCGGGGATGGTTACCCAATCTTTCCTGTGGTTACTCGTACTGTTACTGGACAAGAGACTAAGGGTCGCTGTGGCGAACCACAGGGTCTCTATTATGCATTACCCAACCGTGTGAAGCGAAAGTGTTGAAAATTTTATTTTGAATTTTATTTTATTTTACTCCAAAATCTTCTGTGATGATCGCAGATGTATTGTGACTTAAATGTTTCTTCTTAGTAACTTCTCTCTATGTTTCGACATATTAAAATCGAACACATTGCAGATTTTGTTTAATTTGATAATTTTTAATTTGTAATTTTATTGAGCACGATAACCTGTTAGTACAGACTTTGAATCAGGTCAAGGAATTAGATTATTAGATTATTTTGACCATACGAAGTTCGATGGTTGGAGATCCATATCTTAGTGGGGTTACGAAGAGTGCGGAGAGCCACATACAAACTAATATTGGGCGAAACAACTAGATTCGATGTCGATTTGCGACAGCAAGTCGAATATTAAAATTCTCTGCAGAAAGATGCTCCGGATCTCCAAAGTCTGCAAATCAAGCAACATAGGGTAAACAGGTCTAATACGCCTCCCAAGCCAAAATAACTATATTTCAACGTTGGACAATGTGATCACCGCATGAATTACTCTAATTTATTGCTATATTAGTTAGAAATTAGTTCCTGCTTCATTTTTTTTATTAAAAACTACCTAGAACAAGTATTATTTCACATTGTTTAATATACAAAATTTCCTAAATAGTTGCTTTTCAGTTGTGCTAACAATGCAATGTGGGGCGTTTTGCCGCTGATGACCTCTTGTGAAAACATACACAAGTCTACTAACACATAGTTTGAAACCATTCTAAAAACTAAGGTAAGAACTTCAATATTCTAATAAGCTACTCGAAATAGCTTTACCAAATCTGACTCTTTTTAATTGGTTGAAATGCTTATAGAAATATAGCGGGAAACTACATCGAAATGGCACTTTTGAAACTTTTGTGCATATCGTTGTTTTGCAGCATAATAAAAATTCCAAACTAACCTAGAACATTGATTTCATGAAATGCTACTGTTATCAGGCATGCTTTCCAGACAATTCGGGAGGGCTGGAAATAAAATTGGGGCATTTTGTCCGGGTGCACAGTGGCACGACTTAGAATAAAAGGTGTACTAAAGTCCAAACTTTGCCGTATCGATAGGATAAATAGGACGATTTTGTGTAATTTTGGTATGCTGAATTCGTTTTTGATATTGAAATATTTCAAAAATAAACGTTTACTATTCATTAGGGTGTCTCAAAATATATTTTTTTCGAAATCGTTCTTAAAATTTGTGTATATTAATTTTCGTTTGCTAAATCGTTTTTGATATTAACACATGTAAAAAAAATCATTATACGTTAGGTTGGTTCAAAAAAATATTTTGTTGTGAAGGTTCAAAATTTTTTAAAGAAGTTTTTGTGCGCTGAATTTCTATTTTAATTATAAAAATAGAAATTAACTTTACTACTTATTAAAGTGGCTCAAAATTGTGTATTTTGTCTTTTATAATGATTTTTTTTTCAATAGTAATTCTGGAATTTATTGTCCCTATTGAAACGAATTGATTGACACCTCATTGTGGGGCTACAGAAATGACTATTTTGTTTTTACGGATCAAATAAAATGTGTTCGACTAATTTTGGAACATTTAATTCATTAGTGGGTTACTTGATATGAAAGCTACATTTTTTTCATTTTTAAAACAAACATTTTGAGCGTCTTAGTGGAATGTTTAATTTCATTCACAAATCAACAAGATGGTCTAGGAATTTTTTTTTCGCAAGTGTGTTTTAAGTTACTTAGATTGCCTATTTCATATCTTAAATGAAAATATATCCAAATCCCTTTTTTAGTGTTTATGGTATATTTAAAAATGCTCTTATTTTATTTGGACAATATCGCATACCCTTAAGCTACACACTCAACTCAGTTCGGTAATTTCCGCACAGCTGAACAGTCAGTAAAAATTTTCGACTGATAGCTCAGTAAAGTGGATTTGATTTGCTGATTTTCAGTGATACATTTTCCGAATTTCAGCAAAACAAACGTCCTTTCTACTGAGATCTCGGTAAACGCTTTGTTAGCTGAGTGCTCGGCTGTGTAAAACTCGGTAAAAGTTGCGAAAAAAAGCTGGGGTTCGGTAGAACCACACACCTAGAAAAAATAGTGTAAATTTACGTCTCCTGACCATGACATATACGAGCATCAAAAATGACTTAGTTTTACGTTTGATTTTAATTTTACATGACGTTTAATTTCGTAAATCGTGTAATTTTACTTCTCATACAGCGTTTGTTCTGAATGGTAGGAAGTGTCATTTTATGTCATTGCGCATGTAAAGTATATGTTTCATGTAAAATTAAACGGAACACGGTAATATTCCGTCATTTCGTAAATTACGGTTTGTTGAATTGTGTCATGTTTACAATTACGTCAACGATAAAATTCAGATTTTTTTGGTGTGCAAATTAAGTGTGCATATCATTGCTTTACAAATTCGGATCAACATAGTCTCACCAAATGAGTAGAGCTCAACTGTGTTCACTCTATTTGACAGTTATTGCGCAAGTTAGCAAGAAATAGTTCCAGAAACATTTTAAAATCTATTCCAGATGGTTGAAAACTGATTTTCAAACATTTTTAATACCTCCACCATCTAAAAAACATACTTCCCACTTGGTTCCTTTCCTCTTGAGAACTAGTAAAACCCTTGTAGATCATGCTCTCAATTCTATTTTAAAGTTGTGCATGTATTCGTGTCATTATTCTAGCTATAAAGTGATTATTTAAATTCAATATCAGTAATAACCATGCGCCTCCATTCACAGTTTTTTTTTTAATTTTGACTGTTTATCGCAAGTTTTCGCAAAACTAGTGTACTCATTTTAAAGAGAAAATTAAAAGCTTTCGAATGAGTATAGTGTGATCACGGGCATTCACGGGCGTCGTTGTTGTTATCGCGTTAGAAGTTCTAATTCAATAAAAATCATGACAAAGAGTCTAGACACTAACTAAAACAAATAGTGACTTATTTTTGGCGATTTTACGATGTAATTTTATCACACGGATAATCCATTTCTTTGAAAAACGAAAATAACCGGATGTAGTTCCTATGGACAAATTATGCAAAAACACTTGAATTATGCCCTTCAAAAAGCTGCCAAAAATTTTACGTTCAAATCACATAAAATCTCGCAAAAATGTCTCCGATGACTCAGCTGGTAGGAGAAAAATACTAGCGAGAATATCGCATAACATTCATATATGGACTTAAGTCCGGGCTCGTCCCACTGTGGGGTGGGGCGTATTATACCCTCTTCCCCTACATCTATCTGCATATGACGGTAATCTAACGGGATCTTTGAACGGCATGATATGGGGACCACACTTGTACAGCGTACTCCAGAACACTTCTAATCAAAGCACAGTAAAGAGACTTTAATGCGTAGAAATCGTCGAAGTCTGCAGAATTCCGTTTAAAAAACCTAACATCCCAAAAGTTTTGGCGGTTGTCACACTTACATGCCCATAAAAACTTAACTTACAATCAAAGAGTACTCCCAGGTCACGAATAGAATCGACTCGTTCTAGAACTCGTCCTTTTAGGCGATATTTATAGCCGCATAGCGCTCGCAAGCTTCCGAAACTGATTACATTGTGAAACTGATTACATTGCATTGCATTGCGTCAGAAAGATGGGACTACAACCAATAAGTCAGCCAAGCTGCAATTCTAAGCCATTGTAGTTTCCGAATTGCGATGTAATGAGGTAATTTGTCAAAAACCTTACCAAACAACTTCCAATAATCTTTTATCACACAACTTCCAACGATTGATCCGAAATATATGAATTGTGCTAAATACTTGTATAAAAGCGCCCTACACATTTAATTTTAATTCGATACATACGATAAATGCAGGATGGTGAATTAAATTTGTGGCAATAATTTTGTGTTCGTACTGTATCTATTTAACAGAACATTGAAATAGACACCCATCTCACTAAGTAAAGATACCGCAGTTAGCCGTGTGTGAAATAAAAAACCACACGTATTATGCAGCGCTATAAAATACTATCGGTAAAACTATTTGAAAAGATAAAAGTGTCCATGTGGTCCCACTGACACTGTTCACTATTATGGCTGGTACAAAATTTAAGACGGGCTGCAATTTATTACAAACATAAACCCTTTCAGGCTACCTAATCTGCATAAGCAAAAAGCATCCAATAACTTACTTAATCGAGATGCGGCTATACTGAACAGC